>NC_092050.1:59791123-59883623 GCF_003086295.3 Arachis hypogaea
CTATCATCCTTAAGCTTTTCAGGTTCTGGTTCAGGCTCAGATGCAGTTTTGAAAACTTTGAAAATGAGCTGTTCATCATGTATTCTCAGAATTAGTTCTCCTTGTTCTACATCTATGAGCGCTCTAGTAGTGGCTAGAAATGGTCTGCCCAGAATTATAGGGTGCAAGTAGCTTTCCTCCATGTCCACAATGACAAAGTCTGTGGGGCAGTAATAATCCCCCACTTTCACCAGCACATTTTCAACTACCCCTTCAGCTTGCTTCTGAGTTTTGTCAGCCAGTTGTATGATTACATCAGTGGATCTCACCTCATTCAGTTGTAGCCTCTTCATAAGAGTTAGAGGCATCACATTTATGCTAGCTCCTAGATCGCAGAATCCTCTGTCAATTTTTGTTTCCCCTATGATGCAAGGGATATGAAAACTTCCTGGGTCCGTTTTCTTAGAGAGGGTGTCCTTCTTGATGAAAGCACTGCATTCTTTGTTCATTGTTACCGTTTGTCCTCCCTTCAAAACTCTTTTCTTGCTTAACAATTCCTTTAAATACTTGATGTGTGTGGGCATTTGATGAAGAATCTCAAGAAAGGGAATATTGACATGAAGAGAGTTAAATGTCTCTAGAAACCTTGAATAGGTTTTCTTTTTTTCACCTCCTCCTAACCTCTCAGGAAATGGTGCTTTTGGTTGGTATACTTCTATCATGCCTTTTTGCAGATCCTTGGCTTGCTCAATTCCACCTTCCTGCTTAACTTCTTCCACACCTTCCTTCAAGATTTCTGGTTCCTGCTCTGAGGACCTGATTCCTTCTTCTTCTGAGACTTCCTTCAATATGGTGATGGCCTTGCACTCTTCCCATCTTACTCTCTTTTGTTCCCCTTTAGGATTCTTTTCTGTGTCACTAGGGAATACTGCAGTTGATTTGGGTGCCTGTTGAGATAGCTCTCCTACTTGAGATTCCATCCTCTTGATTTTTTCACCATGGTTTCTTAAGGTAGTTCTCACATCATCCCTGAAGCTCTTCAATTCAACTATGTCTTGACTCATGGTTGCCATCATTCCTTCTATCCGGTTTAATTGATCTTGAAATTGTTGGTTCGGATTAGGTTGGGTATGTTGATTATTTTGGCCATGATATGATGATTGGGGGTAAGTGTTTTGTGTGGCTTGGTATGATCTTTGGTTGGAGTTTTGGTATGTGGAATTGTTTTGTTGGTTGTGGTTGTAAGGTTTGTGGTTTTGTGGTTGGGTTTGTTGGTTTCCCCACCCAAAGTTTGGGTGGTTTCTCCAGCCTGGGTTGTAAGTGTTGGAGTGTGGATCATATGATTGCCTTTGTTGGTTTCCCACATAGTTAACCTCATCCCAATCACCTCCTTCAATGCCTACTTCCTCTTGATCTTGTGTGTGTATTGCAGCCACTTGCTTTGTTTCTAATTGCCTGGTAAGCTCTGCTAGTTGCTTGGCAAACACCTTGTTTTGGGCTAGAATTGTATCAACATGGTTCAGCTCCATGACTCCCTTAGTGTTGTGCCTTTCTGATGCATAGTAGTACTCATTCTCAGCCACTGTCTCGATCACTTCAATGGCTTCTTCCACAGTCTTTTTCTTGTTCAATGAACCTCCTGATGAATGGTCTACAGCCTTCCTTGATTCATAAGAAAGCCCATCATAGAAGATGTGCAATTGCACCCAATCATGGAACATGTTTGGTGGGCATTTCCTTGTCAAGTCCTTGAATCTCTCCCATGCCTCGTAGAGAGTTTCACCATCTTGTTGTCTAAAAGTCTGAACCTCAGATCGAAGCCTATTGACCTTTTGTGGAGGGTAGAAACGTGCCAGAAACTTGCTTTCCACCTCATCCCATGTTGTTAGACTCCCCCTTGGGAATGATTCCAGCCACTTAGCTGCTTTGTCCCTAAGTGAAAATGGGAACAAAAGCAGTTTATAGGCATCTTCCTGGACTCCATTGGACTTCACAGTGTCACAAATTCTCAGGAATTTTGTGAGATGTTGGTTTGGGTCTTCATTAGCACTTCCTCCAAAGGAACAATGATTTTCCACAAGTGATATTAGCTGTGGCTTGAGCTCAAAATTGTTGGCCTGAATGGGTGGTTTCTGGATGCTACTACCACAATTCCCAGAGGTTGGGTTTATGTATGAACTAAGAACCCTCCTCTCAGGGATGGCATCGTTTCCATCAGCTCTCTCATGGTTGTGAACTTCTCTATCCATGTTGAGATCTAAAGCTTCCTCAAAATTGTCCTCAGATTCTCCTTCAGATTCCTCTTCTCCCACTACTCTCTTCCCTCTTGCTTCCCTTCTAAGTCTATGAAGGGTCCTCTCTGGTTCGGTATATGGAGGAGTTGATGTCTCTCCTCTCCTACCTGTCATACACGAACACAGCTCAAACACAAACAAGTGAAATACTCTTGGTTAATGGAAGAGTATGGTTAGCTCAATTGAGGAATTAATTCAAACAGTTAGTGAGTCAGTTGCATGAATTTAAAGGCATAAAGAAGGAAAGCATGTAACCAAATGCAGAAATTAAAATTCAACAAGTATCTAGAACAGAATTAACAAAGCAAGAGAAAATTGCTCAATCTAGTTAGCTTCCAATTTGAGAATTGTCAATCGAAAACCAATCCCCGGCAACGGCGCCATAAACTTGATGCACATAAACTTGTTATGCTACGATTTAGGAAATTGCACGATCGGCAAAATTCCTTCCGGCAAGTGCACCGGTTATCGTCGTCAAGTAAAAACTCACAATAGAGTGAGGTCGAATCCCACAAGGATTGGTTGAGTGAGCAATTCGGATTAGAAGTGTGTTCTAGTTGAGCTGAATCAAGATTTGAGATGAGAATTGCGGAATGTAAAATTGGCGGGAAAAGTAAATGACAAGAAAATTAAATGGCTGAATCTTAAATTGCATGAATTAAAGAGCAGAATGTAAATTGCTGAAATTAAAAGGGAATGGGGGTGATTGCAAGAATTGAGTTGCAGAATGTAAAGAGAAAGTGGAAATCAGAAATGGGGAATTCATTGGGTTATAGGAGATATTGAGATCTCCGAATCAAAACATGTTTATCTCTTCCTCAACCAATGCGTTCATTGAATTTTGCTTGGCAATCTTATATGATTGGATCCCAATTCCTTGGCTCACCAATGCTCTCTAAAAACAAACAAATTCCCAATCCCTTGGTTTAAATGTTCATAAGAAGAGATGATGCTTGATCACTGATTATACCACACAATTTCATGAACCACAATTTGGTAGGATTACATGTCACAATATCCATCCAAACCCCAATCCAATCCACTGTGAGAAAGCTTCTCTAGCATGAATCCTCCATTCCTTTCCCAAGGCTCCGAAGGATTCCAAGTATGAGTAGTTTCTTTCCCAAGACAACTACTCAATGGAATTAGATCGAGAAGCTTTCTAACAAAATTCAAGAGAAAAGATTGAAGAAGAAGACAAACTATTATTGATTCATTGAATTACAATAGAGCTCCCTAACCCAATGAAAGGGGGTTTAGTGAATCATAGCTCTGAATTCAATTACAAAGAAAAAGAAAACTAGCTAAAAGTGAAAGTCAAAGTTCCCTCTAACTTAACTTCTATCCTATTTATACACTTTCTATATTGAGCTTCAGTTGTGCTTCTTGGGCTTTGAGGCCTCTCCTTGCTTTCCTTTTGCCTTGGGTTTATGATCCATAATCTTGATGAGGTTGTTGATCCAAATCCTGTAACATTTATTGAGCCAACTTAGTGATAATCAAATAATGACACATGACTCAATAAATTGAGATTTCAAACTCATCAATCCTTCAGGCCCAATCCCATAAACCATGATATTCAATTGGGTTTCATACCAAAGTAAGTTTAAGTTAATAATTGTGCTCAAAGACTAACTTAAATCACAATATTTTTGGCCCAGAAACCTTTTTCAAGAGTGGCGTTTAAGTTGTAGTTTAAGCTTAAACTGCAGCTTAAACGCCAGACACTTCCAGTGAGGCCATTTGTAGAAGCACGTTTAAGCTTCAGTTTAAGGTTAAACTGAAGCTTAAACGTGGAAATGGAAGAAGGTAGCCCTGGAAAGTCATGTAGTCGAACACGTTTAAGCTTCAGTTTAAGGTTAAACTGAAGCTTAAACGTGGAGATAGGGAAGGCAGCCCTGGAGGTCGAACATGTTTAACCTCCAGTTTGAGGTCAAACTGGAGGTTAAACGTGGAAAAGGGTGGAGGCATACTGGAGGTCGAACACGTTTAACCTCCAGTTTGAGGTCAAACTGGAGGTTAAACGTGGAAGCTTGGAATGGTGGCCCTGGAGGTGTCGAACACGTTTAACCTCCAGTTTGAGGTCAAACTGGAGGTTAAACGTGGAGATGGAGAGAGCAACCCTGGAGTAGAAAAGCTATCGAACACGTTTAAGCTCCAGTTTGAGTCAAACTGGAGCTTAAACGTGGAATGGCCCCTGGTACTCTTCCTGGTTCTGGCGTTTAACCTCCAGTTTGAGGTCAAACTGGAGGTTAAACGTGGAACTCCTCCCTGGGTGGCATACTCATTCTGGCGTTTAACCTCCAGTTTGAGGTCAAACTGGAGGTTAAACGTGGAATGCTCCTTAAGTGAGGCTTTTCATTCTGGCGTTTAACCTCCAGTTTGAGGTCAAACTGGAGGTTAAACTTCAATCCCAGCATTTCTTATCCTTCATGATTTTGGCGTTTAAGCTCCAGTTTAGGCTTAAACTGGAACTTAAACTCCACATGTGATATTCAAGCTTCCTTTATTGATTTTGTTGCTTCCTTGCCTAGCCTCTTCTTCCCTGAAATCATCCAAACAATTGCATCAAAGTCTTGCAAAATTTCATGAGAAATCTTTCATTCATAGCATTTAAGTAATAGAACTAAAACTCATGGAATTTGCATCAAAATCATATTGTTTGGATGGTTCATTACTTTGTTCTTCATTTAACCATTTTTGGTTACTTTAAGCTCAAGAAAATGCATAAAACAACTAAAACTAACAGAAAAATGCTAGTGAAACTAGCCTATGATGCCTTGGCATCATGATGCCAATAGGAGTGATCAATTCCTTGAGGCTCCTCCCATCTTGGAGTGTTCCAACCTTGGTACATGTTAGCATTGAAGTTCACATTCCCTACAACACAATTAGAGCCAAACTCAAAGCCAAAGTGAGAATTCATTATGGAAAAACAAAAATAAAGCTAACAAAATCTAGTAAACAAGCAAAAGACAAGCTATTTACACTATTCACATATGTACAATAACCAATAACATAACACCATTGCTCATCCCCGGCAACGGCGCCATTTTGACGATTGGATTTTTTGACGGTTTAGAATTTCACAAATAAAATCTCGTTGAAGTATAGTCTCTAAACCAACAATAATCCTTTCATGCAAAAATTTGTTTGTCACAAGTACAAGCCCCTAAAATCTATAAACCGAAGTATTTAAACCTCGGGTCGTCTCTCAAAGGACTTGCAGGGTAGTGTTCTTGTTATTGGTTATGGACTTGTTTATTTTGGGGTTTTGGATGAGGGATGTGAATAGTAATTGGTAGGAAAATAACTATAAAAGGCTCTTGGTAAGGTGTGAGAACTAGAAGTCCTATCCTAGTTATCTTTCTCAATTGTGATGAGAATTGTTCATTGCTACCACTTAGTTAACCCTTACTAATTAAAGGAAAGTCAAGTGGATGAATTGACTTGAGCCACAAGTCCTAGCCAACTTCCAAGGGAAGACTAGCTTTAGTGCACTCCAAACCAATTAGCAATCTCTCCAATTATCAATCAACAAAGGAATTAGATAACTCAAGTGTCACTAATTACTCTACCTAGGCCAAGAGGAACAAAATCTACACTAAAATCCAACCAAGCATTTCATCAAACACTTGGAAGGCACAAAAGAAAAGTATAGTCAATCACAACAAGAATGAATTCTAACTACAATTGAATGTAAAGAATTAACAACAACAATCAAGGAAATCACAATTATCATGAATTACCTCAAATTGCATTATTGAAAGAAAACCAAGGAACAACAATATATCCAAAACAAAATGAAGAATTACAATTATTAAAGCACACAACTAGAAAGAGGAAGGGGAGAAGATTAAGATTTGGTAAATGAAAAGTGAATCAAAGCATGAGTTAAACCTAGATCTAAGAAGAGAGATTAACCTAAACCTAATCCTAATCCTAATTCTAGAGAGAGGTGAGAGCTTCTCTCTCTAGGAACTAACTCCCAAAACTATAACTAAACTAATGGTAACTAACTTCTAAAGTATGAAAAGTATGAAAAATCCTAAGTGATAATGATGCCTTCCCCTTAATCCTTCATCCTTTTATTCCTTTCCCTTAGCAATTTGGCGCCAAAAATGGGTTCAGAAACCCTCTCAAATCGCCAGGCACGTGTTGCATTAATGAGGTCATGTGCCAGCATCGGCGCGTGCGTGCATGGTACGCGTGCGCGTCCCTGGTCGATTCTGCAATGTGCGCGCGAGCGCCTTGTGCGCGTGCGCGTGCATGGCTGACTTTGCTTCTTTGTCTTTTTATGCTTCTTTCCACTTATATGCTTCCTTCCTTGCTTCCTCTGATCCATGCCTAGCCTATTTCAACCTGAGGTTACTAGCGAACACATCAAGGCATCTTATGGAATCAAACAGAAACTAGAATTCACCAAAATAAGGCTTAGAAAGTATGTTTTTACACTTAAGCACAATTATGGAAGAGATAACAAAATCATGCTAATTCTTAGGCTAAATGTGACAAAAGGTTATCAAAATGTTCTAAATTTAATGCAAAACAAACCGTCAAATTGGGGTTTGTCAACATTCCCATGGGGATATGTTAGGTTGGTGGTTGAACCGACAATGTGATATCACAGCCAATAGGACAGACATTCATCATTTGCATCTATATGACATGATGCCAGGGCATTTTGGCCAGTTTCACTGACCTTTTCTTTACTGTTTTTAGGGTAGTTTCATGCATTTCCTTAGGAAATAAGCTGGTTTTGGGTAGATATTCACTTACATCTTGATTCAAGCAAACATTGTGCACTTTACATGATTTCATGAGGATTTTGCATGAATTTAAGGACAAATTGGATGTTGCATTTCCCATGACTTAGACTAGAACTTTGATGCACTTTATTGCTTGATTTCAGGACAAAGGAAGCAAAGAAGAACCACATTAGTGGCTACGTTAGTTACACTAACATTAACACTAACATGGAATGGGAGTAACTTGCAAAGTTAATGAGAAAAGTGATTGCCAATAACGCTCTCGAAGCCATCATTGCCCACGTTAAGAGTCACGTTAACTAAGTTAACGTGAACTCTAACGTGGAAGAAAGGAAATGGAGCCAACGTTAGTGACACTTAACATTATCACTAACGTTGGACCAAGCTCATAAGTGGCCACGTTAGTCACCACGTTAACTTAGTTAACATGGCCTCTAACGTTAAGAAGAAAGGGGGGAAGCCAACGTTAGTGACATTCAACATTATCACTAACGTTGGCCAAGTCACACTAGGCCACGTTAACTCCCACGTTAACCTAGTTAATGTGGAAGCTAACGTGAGGAAGGGAGGTGACGCCAACGTTAGTGACACCCAACATTGTCACTAACGTTGGAAGGAGCCCACACATGCCACCATGAGCCACGTTAACTCCCACGTTAACTTAGTTAATGTGGAAGCTAACATGGATAAGGGAATGTTGAACCAACGTTAGTGACACTCAACTTTGTCACTAACGTTGGAGATGGCTAGCATAGGCCACGTTAGAAGCCACGTTAACCTAGTTAACGTGGACTCTAACGTGGGAGCTAAGGGGCACATTGGAACATTAGTGACAATGTTAAGTGTCACTAACGTTCTCGAAGGTTGGCAAGCCTACGTTAAAAGAGCCACGTTAACTAAGTTAACATGGACTCTAACGTTGGGAAGGGGGAGGCTTCTCAACGTTATTGGGAAAGTTGAGTCCCAATAACGTGCGCGAAGGACAAAGAGGCAACATTAGTGACAACGTTTGTGCCACTAACGTTGAGGTTAACATGGCTCTTACTTGGGTAGGGAACGTTAGTAAAAAAGTTGAATGTCACTAACGTTCTCGAACCCATATTTTCACTGAACGTTAACACCACTAACGTCCTGAGCTAAAGTCTCTGCCCACTTCACAATTTCTCTCTGCAAGTAAAGCCAAGCCCAATGAAGAAGATAACTGCTTCAAACTCAAGATACAAAGGCCCAGACCCAAGACTTGAAGAACCAACTAGAAGAGTAGAAGAGTAGTATATATAGGAGTAACTTTGAATTATTTTGGGAGTTGAAAAAAATAGGGAGCCTCTTGGCATAGAATTACTCTCTGTATTTACTTTCTCTGCTCTTCTAATATCATCATGTATTCTCCATCTTTGTTTTCATTTTCCAGAGCTATGAACAACTAAACCCCTTTCATTGGGTTACGGAGCTCTGTTGTAATTTGATGGATCAATACTAGTTTTCATTATTCTTCTTCTATCTTTTCTCTTGATTTTACTTGAAAGCTTTCGATCTTCATCCAATTGGGTAGTTATCTTGGAAAGAAGCTATTCATACTTGGATCTCTTCTGAACCTTGAAAGAGGAATGAAGAGATCAAGCTAGAAATGCTTTCTTATGCTGGACCAAATTGGGTTTGGATGGATATGTGACTATAATCCTCTCAACACTTGATTTGGGAAATGCATGTGGTATAATCAGTGACCATACTTCATCTCTTCTCATGAGCAATTGACCAAGGAATTGGCTATTGATCAAGATTTGAGAGATTGAATTACAAGAAATTATAATTCAATCACTTAAGATTGCCAAGGAGATCAATGAGTGCATTGATTGAGGAAGAGATGAAAATGAAATTGATCCGGAGAATGCAACATCTCCTAAGCCCAATGAACTCCCCATTTCTGATCTTACCCATTCTCTTTAATTTCTGTTATTTACTCTTATGAGCAATTCCCCCATTCCCATTTACAATTCTGCAATTTACTTCAGTAATTTACTTTCAGTTCTTTAATTCTAGCATTTACTTTTTCTGTCATTTACCTTCCCGCCATTTTATTTTCTGCAATTCTAAACTCAAATCCTGGATTCGCTCAACTAGAACATTCCTCTAATTAAAGTTGCTTGATCAATCAATCCTTGTGGGATTCGACCTCACTCTATTGTGAGTTTTTACTTGACGACAAATTCGGTACACTTGTCGAAGGAAATTTGTTAAGAGACAAGTTTTCCGTTCATCAAGTTTATGGCGCCGTTGCCGGGGATTGATTGTGCATCAACAATGATTAGATTGGAGGATAACTAGATTGAGTATTTTATTTTTGTTTGATTTAATTTTCTGTTTGAGTCATTTACTTTCTATTTTAGTTAATTTCTTCCCTTCCCCCTACTTTTTCTTTGTTATTTACCATTCATCTCACTAACCCACTAACTGTTTGATATATTACATCACTCATACTAACAGTAATTCTGACAGATATACTTTCTGCACCTATTCTCTTTGCTTGTACTTGTTGGTTATATGACAGGGAGAAGAAGCGGGGCTTCAACTTCCTTTGATTCTGAACCTGAGGGAACCTTCTTTAGACTAAGGAGGGAGGCAAGAGAAAAACGTGTAGTTGGTGCTGAACAAGAGGAGGAACACTTTGAAGAATACTTTGAACCAAACATGGAAGAAAACATGGAAAACCATCACGAAGAAGAGACTCACAACCATGGTGGAAGAGGTCGAGCAAATCATGCTGGGGAGGATAGAAGAGTTTTAGGCTCTTACATCAATCCAAACCTAGGAAACTGTGGAAGTAGCATTCAAAAGCCAACCATCCATGCCAACAATTTTGAACTAAAACCACAGCTCATCACCCTTGTTCAGAACAACTGTTCGTTCGGAGGAAGTGTCCAAGAGGACCCCAATCAACATCTAACCACCTTCCTGAGAATATGTGACACAGTGAAGTCTAATGGTGTTCATCCTGACACCTATAGACTGCTCTTATTTCCATTCTCACTCAAGGATAAGGCAGCCAAGTGGCTGGAGTCTTTCCCAAGGGAGAGCTTGACAACTTGGGAAGATGTGGTGAACAAATTCTTAGCAAGATTATACCCTCCTCAACGAATCAATAGGCTGAGAGCTGAGGTCCAAACTTTCAGGCAACAAGATGGTGAGACTCTATATGAAGCATGGGAGAGGTTTAAAGACCTAACAAGGAGGTGCCCACCCGATATGTTCAATGAATGGGTGCAGCTGCACATTTTCTATGAAGGGCTCTCTTATTAGTCAAAGAAGGTCGTAGACCATTCATCTAGAGGATCTTTAAACAAGAAGAAGACCATTGAGGAGGCCATAGATGTCATTGAAACTGTAGCAGAGAATGACTACTTCTATGCTTCCGAAAGAGGGAACACAAGAGGAGTAATGGAGCTAAACAGTGTAGATGCTCTGCTGGCCCAAAACAAGCTCATTACACAGCAGCTGGCTGACCTCACCAAGAAGATGGAGAGGAACCAAGTAGCAGCAATCTCCACTTCGTCAACAACCCAAGAAGGAGTGAATGAAGAAGAAGAGGATAGTCAGGAGCAAGCCAACTACATTGGGAATTCACCTAGGCAAAACCATGATCCATACTCCAAGACCTACAACCCTGGATGGAGGAATCACCCAAACTTTGGGTGAGGAAATCAACAAGACCAAAGCCTTGATAAAAAACGCCCAAATCCAAACAATGCAGCCCACCAACACTTCACATCTAGACCATATCAACACCCCCATAACAACACCTCTCCACATTCATATCAAGGCCAGAATAACCCTCCTCAGCCTAACCTATCATCATTTGATGAAAGAATCTCAAGGATTTAGAATCTACTTGAAGGCATAAGCAAGGAGATTCAAGACAACAAGGTGTTCAAGGAGGAAGTGCGAGCCAGTTTCAAGAACCAAGGAGACACAATCAAGAGGTTGGAATCTCAAGTGGGGTATCTCTCTGAGCAAATTCCCAAACCCACAGATGGATTCCCAAGTGACATAGAGAAGAATCCGAGAGGTGAAACAAAGAAAGTAAGATCGGAAGATTGCAAGATGGTCACTATAAGTGATAAGGAGACTGAGGACAAGCCAAGCAAGCTGTCAGAACAACCTGAAGATACCTCAGTAGAGGAGGGGGAAAAAGATTACCAAGAACCAGAAATCTCAAAACAGGAGCTGCTGAGACTCTATGCACCTTTTCCCCAACTACTCAATGGTGCTGTGGAGAAGAGAATATACTCAAGATTCCTTGACTTGTTTGCATCTTTGCATGTGAACATACCGTTCATCAAGACTATCCAACAAATGCCTGCATACATCAAGTATATGAAGGAGCTGCTTCCCAGGAAAAGCTCACTCAAGGGAGGCCAAACTATAGTGATGAACAAGGAGTGCAGTGCCCTTATTCAACTGCAGTTGCCTACAAAAAGAAAAGATCCAGGGAGCTTTCATGTCCCCTGTGCCATAGGGGAAACAATGTTTGATAGAGCACTCTGCGATTTAAGAGCAAGCATCAACTTAATGCCCTTGTCTCTGGTGAAGAGGCTGCAGATCAATGAGATATTGCCCACAGATGTAGTCATCAGGCTGGCTGACAAAACTCAAAAACAAGCAAGAGGGGTGGTGGAAAACTTGTTGTTAAAGGTGGGGAAATACTTTCTTCCCATAGACTTTGTCATCTTGGACATGGAAGAGAGTCACACTCACCCAATCATATTGGGAAGACCATTTCTAGCTACAGCCAGAGCACTCATAGATGTGGAATGAGGGGAGCTAATATTGAGGATCCATGATGAACGACTCAGCTTTAATGTCTTCAAACTCTCATAAGAAGCAGACCAAGAAAACAAAGAACCAAGCAATGACCATAATGAGATGCTGACAGAGGAAACAAGCACTGAAGCACAACCAACACATCTGAGAACCCCACTGAATGATGAACAAGGCAAACAACAATTGTCACAGCTCAAGGAGAAGCTGGAGGAACCTAAACCACCAGAGGCATGTGAAGACAACAACAAAATTCCCTTAGAAGAAGAAGTCGCCAAGAGCAAGGCAGCATCAAAAGGGTCAAAGAAGAAGGTACCAAGGGGGTGGAGGAACAAGAAGATCCCTACGGAAGGCTTCTCTCCAGGAGATAAAGAGATCTCAGCTTACTTCCCAGATATCCCCCCTAATCTCCCCACTGTACCATCTCAGCTACCTAAGGTCTTCACTATCAACAGAGTTCTCTCCTTGGAACATATAGAGATCGTTGATACAACCAATGGATATAAGTCCAAGGCAAGAGGGGAGGACTTGAAGCATTATCAACCTCCCTGATGAAGTAGAAACGTCAAGCTAGTGACGCTAAAGAAGCACTTCATGGGAGGCAACCCATGTTTTATTAGCTTTTACTAGTGAATAAGTCAATATTCATGAATTCCAACCCAAACTTGGTGAAGTCCTTATATTGCAATATATAGTGAAGAACAAGTTTGGTGTTCAAAGCATGCCAAGAAAGCATGAATGCAATAGAGAGCATGCTAGTCTTGGAGCTTTGAACAGAACTTTTCATCACAGTGCTCCAAACTAAGTTTGGTGTCACCCCATGGTGCCACCAATGTGCATATAAGGATACACAGTTAGTTAGTTAGTTGGAGTTCATGAATAAACAAAATCTTTTCTTCTCTTTATCATTCTAGCCGAAAAGTTTAAAAACCTTTTATGATATTGATTTTTCTTATTTTATTTTTATAGGAAAAAGGAAAGGAGCATTGAAGGAGATAGATTGGACAATTAAAGGAAGAAGGTCCGGACACCACAAAAGGAAGGACTATACACTTGTTTTAAAAAGAGAAGTCATTGGAAAATGTTGCCATGCAACATTGAAAAAAATGGGACCCTTGGAGACCGAGCAATCTTCATCATAAAGTGATGATCCTTGTCCTTTCTACATGCACAACCCCAACCGTCCATCAAACAACCACTCCATCAATCCACACCCTCCATTCACTCACAACCTCTCTATATAAGTGATCCCTGTTCCGTACCCCGCTCTTCACACCTCTCCATTTCGGGTTCCCCTTCACTCCTTTCATTGCAATCAACCCTAAACACCAAAAGTCTCCACACCCCTGCTAACTTCACGCATTAACCTTCATTCATGGCATCTTTGAGCTCTAAAAGAAGGAAGGGAAAGGAACCTATGGAACAACACCCGTATGATGAAAAGAGATTTAGAAGCTTGCACCATGCATTGCAATACGGATGGATGGTGGATAAGGAGATCATTTATGAGCTGGGATTTCAAGTTAGGAAAAATGAGTGTCCCAAAATCACAAAGAAGGTAGAAAAGAGAAGATGGGAGCTCCTTACTGATCCGGTCATTAGGGTGAATGCAAATCTTATAAGAGAGTTTTATGCAAATGCGGTCCGATATGATAAGGCAGATGAGTCATATACAAGCTTTGTGAGAGGAAAGATTGTGGATTTTGTTCCCATGAGTGTCAAAAGGGCATTAAAGCTGCGGTCCATACCATTTGAAGAAGAGAGTTATCATTCAAGAATGGACAACAACCCTGATCATGACCAGATTGTGCAAGACATTTGTGTACCAGGAGCTGACTGGGAAATATATGCAGATAGGAAACCAAGGTTCATCAAAAGAGAAGATCTCACCCCGGAAGCAAAAGGGTGGTTCGAAATTGTAAGGAGGTCCATCCTCCCAACAGCAAACAACTCGGAGGTGAATCTCAAGAGAGCCACACTGGTGCACTATATACTCAAAGGCGGAGAGCTCAAGGTTCATGAACTCATAGCAGAAGGGATTAGAAAAATGGCAGAGAAAAGCGACTCAAGGGGAACGTTAGGTTACCCCAGCACTATCTACCGACTGTGCAAGAAAGCTGGGATAGTGTTTGAAGATGAGGACTCCGTGTGCATAAAAGAGGGCATTCCAATAACCGTTCAATGAATGCATGCCACTGCATCCCCCCTGCCTCAACAGAAGCAAAGGAAGAGGGCATCCCCTCAAGTAGTAGAAGGACAAGCCGTAGAAGGGCAAGCACTAGCCACCTTGGATATGCACCAATTGCAGGAGGCCATTGGTGGACTTTCTCGACAATATTTAGAAAGCCAAGGAGCACAGAGAGAACTTCAACTACAGATGATAGGGCAGCAAGAGGAGTCACTCTCAAGATGGACGACTCAACAAGGGGATTGGCAAAAACAAATGATGGATCAGCAACTGAGTCAAGGACAACAATGGAGTGAAACATTTCACAGGATAGAACAAAGGCAAAATGAGCAACAAGAATCCATCCAGAGGCTAATCAACATCCAAGCACATCAAGGTGCACATCTACATGAGATACATCGAAGACAAATAGAACAGGCAGCACTATTGGACGAGCAAAGGGCATTCGCTGAAGGAGTTTACATGAGCGAGACTGGGCATCATATAAATACTCAAGCCAGGCTCGGTTACTTGGTAGGACAGCTGCCTATATTGCATCCAGGAATCACAAGGTATGAAGAAATGAGGGATGAATTAGCACGAGAAGAAAGACAAAGAGTGGAAGAGAGTCATGAATCAGAAAGGAAGGCACTTGAGGATTGGAAGCAAGCAAGATTGGCACGGATGAAAGGGAATGCAAGAGGACACAAAGAAGACAAACAAGGAGGAAAGCATGGGCATCCACAAGAGTAAAAGGTGGTGGAGTTCCTTCTTTGGTCCATCTTTTTCTATGCTTTAAATAAGGAAGATCTTGTATGAAATAGAACATGCTTCCATGTTAGTTGAACTTTTTAAATTCTGTCTTTAAAGTTTTCTTTCTGAATAGGTCTATGCTTGCTAGTCTTTATGTTACTACATCCTCTCCTTACTTACTTGTATGCCTATCCCTTTGAATCAAATGAAAAGATAATGAGTGTTTTTAAGAGACCAGAGTAGAGTTCATACTATGGAATAAGTTCATGAGTTTATGGTATAGTCATAAGTTAGCTAAGTTGGTTCAACCATAAGGTGGGAGGACAACTGTCTGTCATGAATACTATGCTTGAAACACACCCCATGAGACTAGCTAAATAAGAAGATCCTGATAAGAAAAAGGGAAAGAACAATCAAAGTTGAGGAATAAAAGAAAAAGAGTAAGCAATAAGGCTAGGCACCAATGGTTTTAATCTTGAGGCATGTGTCTGTGGTGTTCCTGTGTGAGGGATCTACTTGGATGAATAAGCTCTTAGGGGTGCCTTATCACTTGGTAACTTAGGTTAAATAACTCGAGAATATCAGCTGAAAGTCCAGTATCAAGAGTAACCCTCACTACAGAGCATTTAGTAACCCAAAGAGGTGCTGGACACTAAGGTCTCAAGAAAAGAAAATAAATAAACTATATGCATGTGGTGTGTATGTATGGGGGAGAGACTTGAGCAAGTAAGTCCTTAGGGGTGTTTAACACCTAGCACCTTGAACCAACTGGTTCGGGAGTGTTGGCTGAAAGCTTATTTTAAAGAGTTGCCCCCTTACAGAACACTTAGCCTAAGGACACAAATAAGCCCTGAAATAACAACAAAAGGATCAATAAATAAAAGTTTCATGGGATGCAATCACAGTGAGTATTCTAGGACATGATAAAGGTCTGAAAGCCAGGAATGAACCTAAGTTGCCATGCATGAAACCACCATAAAACCAGGGACATGACTTCCACAAGAATGACTTACTTCTCTAGCCATTCCATTCATCATTCTCTTGTTCCAGTACTTGCTTAGGGACAAGCAAGCTTTAAGTTTGGTGTTGTGATGCCAGGGCATTTTGGCCAGTTTCACTGATCTTTTCTTTACTGTTTTTAGGGTAATTTCATGCATTTCCTTAGGAAATAAGCTGGTTTTGGGTAGATATTCAATTACATCTTGATTCAAGCAAACATTGTGCACTTTACATGATTTCATGAGGATTTTGCATGAATTTAAGGACAAATTGGATGTTGCATTTCCCATGACTTAGACTAGAACTTTGATGCACTTTATTGCTTAATTTCAGGACAAAGGAAGCAAAGAAGAACCACATTAGTGGCTACGTTAGTTACACTAACGTTAACACTAACGTGGAATGGGAGTAACTTGCAAAGTTAATGAGAAAAGTGATTGCCAATAACGCTCTCGAAGCCATCATTGCCCACGTTAAGAGTCACGTTAACTAAGTTAACGTGAACTCTAACGTGGAAGAAAGGAAATGGAGCCAACGTTAGTGACACTTAACATTATCACTAACGTTGGACCAAGCTCATAAGTGGCCACGTTAGTCACCACGTTAACTTAGTTAACGTGGCCTCTAACGTTAAGAAGAAAGGGGGGAAGCCAACGTTAGTGACATTCAACATTATCACTAACACCAACGTTAGTAACACCCAACATTGTCACTAACGTTGGAAGGAGCCCACACATGCCACCATGAGCCACGTTAACTCCCATGTTAACTTAGTTAACGTGGAAGCTAACGTGGATAAGGGAATGTTGAACCAACGTTAGTGACACTCAACTTTGTCACTAACGTTGGAGATGGCTAGCATAGGCCACGTTAGAAGCCACGTTAACCTAGTTAACATGGACTCTAACGTGGGAGCTAAGGGGCACATTGGAACGTTAGTGATTATACTACATGCATTTTCCAAATCAAGTGTTGAGAGGATTATAGTCACATATCCATCCAAACCCAATTTGGTCCAGCATGAGAAAGCATTTCTAGCTTGATCTCTTCATTCCTCTTTCAAGGTTCAGAAGAGATCCAAGTATGAATAGCTTTTTTTCCAAGATAACTACCCAATTGGATGAAGATCGAAAGCTTTCAAGTAAAATCAAGAGAAAAGATAGAAGAAGAATAATGAAAACTAGTATTGTTCCATCAAATTACAACAGAGCTCCCTAACCCAATGAAAGGGGTTTAGTTGTTCATAGCTCTGGAAAATGAAAACAAAGATGGAGAATACATGATGATACTAGAAGTGCAGAGAAAGTAAATACAGAGAGTAATTCTATGCCAAGAGGCTCCCTATTTTTTTCAACTCCCAAAATAATTCAAAGTTACTCCTATATATACTACTCTTCTACTCTTCTAGTTGGTTCTTCAAGTCTTGGGTCTAGGCCTTTGTATCTTGAGTTTGAAGCAGTTATCTTCTTCATTGGGCTTGGCTTTACTTGCAGAGAGAAATTGTGAAGTGGGCAGAGACTTTAGCTCAGGACGTTAGTGGTGTTAACGTTCAGTGAAAATATAGGTTCGAGAACGTTAGTGACATTCAACTTTTTCACTAACGTTCCCTACCCAAGTAAGAGCCACGTTAACCTCAACATTAGTGGCACAAACGTTGCCACTAACGTTGCCTCTTTGTCTTTCGCGCACATTATTGGGACTCAAATTTCCCAATAACGTTGAGAAGCCTCCCCCTTCCCAACGTTAGAGTCCACGTTAACTTAGTTAACGTGGCTCTTTTAATGTAGGCTTGCCAACCTTCGAGAACGTTAGTGACACTTAACATTGTCACTAACGTTCCAATGTGCCCCTTAGCTCCCACGTTAGAGTCCACGTTAACTAGGTTAACGTGGCTTCTAACGTGGCCTATGCTAGCCATCTCCAACGTTAGTGACAAAGTTGAGTGTCACTAACGTTGGTTCAACATTCCCTTATCCACGTTAGCTTCCACATTAACTAAGTTAATGTGGGAGTTAACGTGGCTCATGGTGGCATGTGTGGGCTCCTTCCAACGTTAGTGACAATGTTGGGTGTCACTAACGTTGGCGTCACCTCCCTTCCTCACGTTAGCTTCCACGTTAACTAGGTTAACGTGGGAGTTAACGTGGCCTAGTGTGACTTGGCCAACGTTAGTGATAATGTTGAATGTCACTAACGTTGGCTTCCCCCCTTTCTTCTTAACGTTAGAGGCCACGTTAACTAAGTTAACGTGGTGACTAACGTGGTCACTTATGAGCTTGGTCCAACGTTAGTGATAATGTTAAGTATCACTAACGTTGGCTCCATTTCCTTTCTTCCACGTTAGAGTTCACGTTAACTTAGTTAACGTGACTCTTAACGTGGGCAATGATGGCTTCGAGAGCGTTATTGGCAATCACTTTTCTCATTAACTTTGCAAGTTACTCCCATTCCGCGTTAGTGTTAACGTTAGTGTAACTAACGTAGCCACTAATGTGGTTTTTCTTTGCTTCCTTTGTCCTGAAATCAAGCAATAAAGTGCATCAAAGTTCTAGTCTAAGTCATGGGAAATGCAACATCCAATTTGTCCTTAAATTCATGTAAAATCCTCATGAAATCATGTAAAATGCACAATGTTTGCTTGAATCAAGATGTAAGTGAATATCTATCCAAAACCAGCTTATTTCCTAAGGAAATGCATGAAACTACCCTAAAAATAGTAAAGAAAAGGTCAGTGAAACTGGCCAAAATGCCCTGGCATCACAACACCAAACTTAAAGCTTGCTTGTCTCTAAGGAAGTACTGGAACAAGAGAATGATGAATGAAATGCCTAGAGAAGTGAGTCATTCTTGTGGAAGTCATGTCCCTGGTTTTATGGTGGTTTCATGCATAGCAACTTAGGTTCATTCCTGGCTTTCAGACCTTTATCATGTCCTAGAATACTCACTATGATTGCATCCCATGAAACTTTTATTTATTGATCCTTTTGTTGTTATTTCAGGGCTTATTTGTGTCCTTAGGCTAAGTGTTCTGTAAGGGGGCAACTCTTTAAAATAAGCTTTCAGCCAACACTCCCGAACCAGTTGGTTCAAGGTGCTAGGTGTTGAAGCACCCCTAAGGACTTACTTGCTCAAGTCTCTCCCCCATACATACACACCACAGGCATATAGTTTATTTATTTTCTTTTCTTGAGACCTTGGTGTCCAGCACCTCTTTGGGTTACTAAATGCTCTGTAGTGAGGGTTACTCTTGATAGTGGACTTTCAGCTGATAATCCCGAGTTATTTAACCCAAGTTACCAAGTGATAAGGCACCCCTAAGAGCTTATTCATCCAAGTAGATCCCTCACACAGGAACACCACAGACACATGCCTCAAGATTAAAACCATTGGTGCCTAGCCTTATTGCTTACTCTTTTTCTTTTATTCCTCAACTTTGATTGTTCTTTCCCTTTTTCTTATCAGGATCTTCTTATTTAGCTAGTCTCATGGGGTGTGTTTCAAGCATAGTATTCATGACAGACAGTTGTCCTCCCACCTTATGGTTGAACCAACTTAGCTAACTTATGACTATACCATAAACTCATGAACTTATTCCATAGTATGAACTCTACTCTGGTCTCTTAAAAACACTCATTCTCTTTTAATTTGATTCAAAGGGACAGGCATACAAGTAAGTAAGGAGAGGATGTAGTAACATAAAGACTAGCAAGCATAGACCTATTCGGAAAGAAAACTTTAAAGACAGAATTTAAAAAGTTCAACTAACATGGAAGCATGTTCTATTTCATACAAGATCTTTCTTATTTAAAGCATAGAAAAAGATTGACCAAAGAAGGAACTCCACCACCTTTTACTCTTGTCGATGCCCATGCTTTCCTCCTTGTTTGTCTTCTTTGTGTCCTCTTGCATTCCCTCTCATCCGTGCCAATCTTGCTTGCTTCCAATCCTCAAGTACCTTCCTCACTGGATGGATTCTTGTTGCTCATTTTGCCTTTGTTCTATCCTGTGGAATGTTTCACTCCATTGTTGTCCTTGACTCAGTTGCTGATCCATCATTTGTTTTTGCCAATCCCCTTGTTGAGTCATCCATCTTGAGAGTGACTCCTCTTGCTGCCCTATCATCTGTAGTTGAAGTTCTCTCTGTGCTCCTTGGCTTTCCAAATATTGTCGAGATAGTCCACCAATGGCCTCCTGCAGTTGGTGCATATCCAAGGTGGCTGGTGCTTGCCCTTCTACGGCTTGTCCTTCTACTACTTGAGGGGCTGCTGGTGCATGAATTGTGAATCACACTTTTCACACTCGTACCACTAACCAGCAAGTGCACTGGGTCGTCCAAGCAATACCTTACGTGAGTAAGGGTCGAATCCCACGGAGATTGTTGGTTTGAAGCAATCTATGGTTATCTTGCAATTCTTAGTCAGGAAGTCAATTATATTTATCAGTTGGGTTACGAATAAACAAGAGAGCATGGATTAAAGGTTACTTATTATGCAGTAATGGATAATATGTTGGAGTTTTGGAGATGCTTTGTCTTCAGAATCTCTGCTTTCCTCTGTCCTCTGATTCATGCACGCACGTCCTCCTATGGCAAGCTGTGTGTAGGTGGATCACCGTTGTCAATGGCTACCATCTATCCTTCCAGTGAAAAGGGTCCAGGTGCGCTGTCACCGCACGGCTAATCATCTGCAGGTTCTCAGTCGTACCGGAATAGGATTTACTATCCTTTTGCGTCTGTCACTACGCCCAGCACTCGCGAGTTTGAAGTTCGTCACAGCCATCCAATCCCAGAATCCTACTCGGAATACCACAGACAAGGTTTAGACTTTCCGGATTCTCATGAATGCCGCCATCAATCTAGCTTATGCCACGGAGATTCTGATTAGGGAATCTAAGAGATATTCATTCAATCTGATGTAGAACGGAAGTGATTGTCAGACACACGTTCATGGATTGAGGAAGGTGATGAGTGTCACTGATCATCACCTTCTCCATAGTTAGGCGTGAATGGATATCTTAGATAGGAACACGCATGTTTGAATGGAAAACAAAAATACTTGCATTAATTCATCGAGACACAGCAGAGCGCCTCACCCCCAACAATGGAGTTTAGAGACTCATGCCATTAAAGAGTATAACGTTTTGACCTAAAAAATGTCATGAGATGCAAAATAAATCTCTAAAAGTTGTTTAAATACTAAACTAGTAACCTAGGTTTACAGAAAGTGGGTAAACTATAACAGATAGTGCAGAAATCCACTTCTGGGGCCCACTTGGTGTGTGCTGGAGCTGAGACTAAAGCTTCTCACGTGCTTGGGGCTGGTTTGGGCGTTCAACGCCAGCTTTGGATCCTTTTCTGGCGTTGAACTCCAACTTGCAACTTGTTTCTGGCGCTGGACGCCAGAATTGGGCAGAGAGCTGGTGTTGAACGCCAGTTTACGTCGTCTATCCTTGAGCAAAGTATGGACTATTATATATTGCTGGAAAGCCCTGGGTGTCTACTTTCCAACGCAATTCGAAGCACGCCATTTGGAGTTCTGTAGCTCCAGAAAATCCATTTTGAGTGAAGGGTGGTCAGAATCCAACAGAATCAGCAGTCCTTTTTCAGCCTGAATCAGATTTTTGCTCAGCTCCCTCAATTTCAGCCAGAAAATACCTGAAATTACAGAAAAACACACAAACTCATAGTAGAGTCCAGAAATGTGGATTTCGCCTAGAAACTAATGAAAATAAACTAAAAACCAACTAAAACATACTAAAATCTATATGAAATTAACCCCAAAAAGCGTATAAAATATCCGCTCATCACAACACCAAACTTGAACTGTTACTTGTCCTCAAGCAACTAGACAAATAAAATAGAAGACTAATAAGTCAAGAAGCAATAATATCTCAGAGTTTTTGAGTGAAGTTCAGATTCTAATTAGATGAGCGGGACTAGTAGCTTTTTGCTTCCGAACAGTTTTGGCATCTCACTTTATCCATTGAAGCTCAGAGTGATTGGCATCTATAGGAACTTAGAATTCAGATAGTGTTATTAATTCTCCTATTTCAGTATGATGATTCTTGAACACAACTACTTTATGAGTGTTGGCCGTGGCCCTAAGCACTTTGTTTTCCAGTATTACCACCGGATACATAAATGCCACAGACACATAATTGGGTGAACCCTTTTAGATTGTGACTCAGCTTTGCTAAAGTCCCCAATTAGAGGTGTCCATGGTTCTTAAGCATACTCTTCTTTTTGCTTTGGACCTTGACTTTAACCGCTCAGTCTCAAGTTTTCACTTGACACCTTCACACCACAAGCACATGGCTAGGGACAGCTTGGTTTAGCCGCTTAGGCCAGGATTTTATTCCTTTAGGCCCCTCCTATCCACTGATGCTCAAAGCCTTGGGATCCTTTCTATTACCCTTGCCTTTTGGTTTTAAGAGCTTTGGCTTTTTCTGCTTGCTTTCTCTTTCTCTCTCTCTCTTTTTTTTTTCTGCAAGCTTTGTTCTTTGCTGCTTTTTCTTGCTTCAAGAATCATTTTTATGATTTTTCAGATTATCAATAACATGTCTTATGTTCATCATTCTTTCAAGAGCCAACATATTTAACAGTCTTAAACAACAAATTCAAAAGACATATGCACTGTTCAAGCATTCATTCAGAAGACAGCAAGCATTGCCACCACATGTTACTAATTAGAATTTTTCTTATTAAAAACTTGAATTTTATTGCCTCTTATTCAAAAGATCTACTATTTTATTCATGTTTGCTGATGATGAGAAAAATAGACTATAACTTAATTGGAGGTAAAATCAAAATAGACACTAATTGCTACTATATGTCTCCTAAGGTAAACTCTTATAACGACAACTATCACAGAGTTAAAGCAGAAATTGGAATTTAACAACCTTTGTTCTGGGAAGTGGATGTTCCTCGGATCTGTGGGGTGCTTGGTCCTTCAAGAGATAACTTCTGGCGCTTCAATTCCCTCAAGTCACGCCCTTGCTCTTCCTGTTCTTTAATCAAATAGCAAAGAATTTGACTTTGTTCCTTCTGTTCCTTTATTATTTGTTCCATAGCTTCTTGCATCTTGGTAACTGATGTTTCAAGATACTCCCAATATTCAGATTGAGGGATTTCTGGGAGAAATTCCTGTGTTTTCTTCTTGATGGGGTCATCCTGTGCTTGTTGTTTTTCCATTGATGCTTTGGTGATTGGTTTCTCAATTGAGATATACTCAGTTATTCCCATCCTTACTCCAGCGTCCTTGCAGAGCAGAGAAATCAAGCTTGGGTAAGCCAACCTGGCCTCTTTAGAATTTTTATTAGCAATTTTATAGAATTCAGTTGAAATCAGTTGATGAACTTCCACTTCTTTTCCCATCATGATGCAATGGATCATCACTGCTCTTTTAACAGTGACTTCAGAACGGTTGCTGGTGGGCAGCAGAGAATGCCCAATGAAGACCAGCCATCATCTGGCGACTGGTTTGAGATCTTCTCTTTTGAGTTGATTTGGGACACCCTTCGTGTTGGTGGTCCACCTGGCTCCAGGGATACATATATCCTCTAGAATCTTATCCAGGCCCTTGTCTGTTCTCATCATTCTCCTGTTGAAAGAGTCTGGATCATCTTTCAGCTGAGGTAGCTTTAAGATCTCCCTGATCTTGTCAGGGTTGGTATGAACAATCTTTCCTCTGACCACGGTCCGATATTCATAGAAAGCAGTTCCAGATAGTTTTTGCTTGTCTGTCTGCCACATGTTAGCATAGAACTCCTGGACCATATTCCTTCCCACTTTCGTCTCAGGATTAGCTAGGACCTCCCAGTTCCTGATTCGAATTTGCTCCTGGATCTCCGGATATTCGTCTTCTTTCAGATCGAATCTAACTTCCGGGATCACTGATCTTAGACCCATTATTTTGTAATAATGGTCTGAATGTTCTTTAGATAAGAACTTCCCTTGATTCCAAAGTGGTTTTGGAACGCTCTCTTTCTTGCCCCTTGAAGTGGGTTGTTTTCCCTTAGGAGCCATGATCTTAATGATCACGGATAAACACACCAAACTTAGAGGTTTGCTTGTCCTCAAGCAAAAGAAAAGAAAGGAGAGGGATAGAAGGAGAGCTAGGTGCAATTGTTGATGGAGGGAGGGAGGCCGAACCCATATTTAAAGGGAGGGGGGGTGGGTTCAAAAATTTAGAAAAGATATGATAAAAAAGATTGATTTGGAAAAGATAAGATAGAAGATATGATAAGAGAGGATATAGTTTAAAATTGAAAAGATATGAAAAATTTTTGAAAAAGATAAATCTAGATTTTGAAAAAGATAATGTGGAAATTTGAAAAAGATATTGATGAGTTGAAAAGATTTTTGGAAAAGAGTTGAATTGGATTGAAAAAAAAGGATTTGTGCTTATGGATTAAGATACATTTGATATTTTTAAGGTAGGATTTTTAGAAATCAGGGTTCTTAACATGTGTATGCAAGAAATCATGATTTGAAACATGAAAATTAAAATTAGAATGAAAAATATGAAGAAGAAACAAATTTACCTCCTTCCCATCATCCTGGCGTTTGAATGCCCAAACGCTGCCTGTTTTGGGCGTTCAACGCCCAAATGCTGCTCTCCTGGGCGTTCAACGCCCAGTTGTTGCCCTTTTCTGGCGCTGAACGCCAGATAGCTATCCTTACTGGCGTTCAGCGCCCACTGGATGCCTCTTTTGGGCGCTGAACGCCCAAAACAGGCTCTTACTGGCGTTTTCTTGCCAGTGAGCTCTTTTTCTCTGTTTTGTGTGCAGATTCCTTCTGTAACCCTGTGAACTTATGCAATTGATTTTTTTACCTTGTTAGTAATGAAATTTATATAAATAAATAAAAATAAAAATAGGGCAAAATGCTTAGAGGATTGATGCCCCATGGCTGGGTTGCCTCCCAGCAAGCGCTTCTTTATTGTCTTTAGCTGGACCTTGCTGAGCTTTTAATCTAGCTTCAGCCTTGAGCACTCTTGCTCAACGTTGCCTTCAAGATAGTGCTTGATTCTCTGTCGATTGACAATGAACTTCTTATCAGAATCAATATCTTGATGCTTCACATAACCATATGGTGATACACTTGTAATCACATATGGTCCCCTCCACCGGGATTTCAGTTTCCCGGGGAATAGTCTGAGTCTAGAGTTAAAT
Organism: Arachis hypogaea; assembly: GCF_003086295.3. Classification (NCBI taxonomy): domain Eukaryota; kingdom Viridiplantae; phylum Streptophyta; class Magnoliopsida; order Fabales; family Fabaceae; genus Arachis; species Arachis hypogaea. Next base: position 59,816,071 of record NC_092050.1, read on the forward strand.
AGCAGAACCTTCTGTCCTGGTTCAAAGATTCTAGATGACAGCTTTCTATCATGCCACTTTTTTTATTTCTCTTTATAAAACTTGGCATTTTAGAAAGCAGTGAATCTGAATTCCTCTAGCTCATTTAGCTGGAGCAATCTTTTTTCTCCTGCTAATTTGGCATCAAAGTTTAGGAATCTGGTTGCCTAGTAGGCTTTATGTTCCAGTTCCACGGGCAGGTGACATGCCTTACCATACACAAGTTGGTATGGAGAGGTCCCTATAGGGGTCTTGAATGCTGTTCTGTAAGCCCACAGAGCATCATCCAAGCTCCGTGCCCAATCCTTTCTACGGGTACTTACTGTCCGTTCTAGGATTCTCTTTAATTCTCTGTTAGAGACTTCAGCTTGCCCATTAGTTTGTGGATGATATGGAGTAGCTACCTTGTGGCGAATCCTATACCGAACCATGGCAGAGTAAAGCTGTTTGTTGCAGAAGTGAGTGCCCCCATCACTGATCAATACTCTAGGGACACAAAACCTGCCAAAGATATGTTTCTGGAGGAACTTCAGCACTGTTTTAGTATCATTGGTGGGTGTGGCAATGGCCTCAACCCATTTTGATACATAGTCAACTGCCACCAGAATATAAGTGTTTGAGAATGATGGTGGGAAAGGTCCCATGAAGTCAATTCCCCATACGTCAAACAACTCAATCTCCAAGATTCCTTGTTGAGGCATGGCGTAACCATGGGGCAGATTACCAGCTCTTTGGCAACTGTCACAGTTACGTACAAACTCTCGGGAATCTCTATAGAGTGTGGGCCAATAGAAGCCACATTAGAGGACCTTGGTGGCTGTTCGCTCACCCCCGAAATGGCCTCCATATTGAGATCCATGGCAATGCCATAGGATCCTCTGCGCTTCTTCTCTAGGAACACACCTACGGATTATTCCGTCTGCACATCTCTTAAAAAGATAGGGTTCATCCCACAAGTAGTACTTTGCATCAGTGATTAATTTTTTCTTTTGTTGCCTGTTGTACTCCTTGGGTATGAACCTTGCAGCTTTATAGTTTGCAATATCGGCAAACCATGGTGTTTCCTGGATGGCAAATAAATGCTCATCCGGAAAAGTCTCAGAGATCTCAAGAGAGGGGAGGGACGTCCCTTCTACTTGCTCTATCCGGGACAGATGATCAGCCACTTGGTTCTCTATCCCTTTTCTGTCTCTTATTTCTATATCAAACTCTTGCAGAAGTAACACCCATCTGATGAGCCTGGGTTTTGAATCCTGCTTTGTGAGTAGATATTTAAGAGCAGCATGGTCAGTATACACAATCACTTTTGATCCTACTAAGTATGATCTGAACTTGTCAATGGCATAAACCACTGCAAGTAATTCTTTTTTTGTGGTTGTGTAATTTTTCTGGGCATCATTTAAAACGCGACTAGCATAATAAATGACATGCAGAAGCTTGTCATGCCTCTGTCCCAATACTACACCAATGGCGTGATCACTGGCATCATACATTAGCTCAAATGGTAATGTCCAGTCTGGTGCAGAAATAACTGGTGCTGTAACCAGCTTAGCTTTCAGCATTTCAAACGCCTACAGACACTCTGTGTCAAACACAAATGGCATGTCAGCAGCTAGCAGATTGCTTAGAGGTTTTGCAATTTTTGAAAAATCCTTTATAAACCTCCTATAGAATCCTGCATGCCCCAGAAAGCTTCTGATTGCCTTAACATTGGCAGGTGGTAGTAATTTTTCAATTACCTCTATTTTTGCTTGATCCACCTCTATTCCCTTGTTTGAGATTTTATGCCCAAGGACAATCCCTTCAGTCACCATGAAGTGACATTTTTCCAAGTTTAAGACTAGGTTGGTCTCTTGGCATCTCTTCAGGACAAGTTTTAGGTGATCAAGACAGGAGTTAAATGAGTCTCCATATACTGAGAAGTCATCCATGAAGACTTTCAGAAATTTTTCCACCATATCAGAGAAAATAGAGAGCATGCATCTCTGGAAGGTTGCAGGCGCATTACACAGCCCAAATGGCATCCTTCTATAAGCCAACACTCCAGATGGACATGTGAATGCTGTTTTCTCTTGATCCTGGGGATCTACTGCAATCTGGTTATAGCCTGAGTAGCCATCCAAAAAGCAGTAATAATCATGACCTGCCAGTCTTTCTAGCATCTGGTCTATGAATGGTAAAGGAAAATGATCCTTTCTGGTGGCTGTATTGAGCCTTCTGTAGTCAATACACATGCGCCACCCTGTAACTGTTCTTGTAGGAACCAGTTTATTTTTTTCATTATGAATCACTGTCATGCCTCCCTTTTTGGGGACGACTTGGACAGGGCTCACCCAGGGGCTATCAGAAATAGGATAAATAATCCCAGCCTCTAGTAATTTGGTGACCTCTTTCGGCACCACTTCTTTCATGGCTGGATTTAGCCGCCTCTGTGGTTGAACCACTGGTTTAGCATTATCTTCCAATAAGATTTTGTGCATGCATCTAGCTGGGCTTATGCCCTTAAGGTCACCTATAGACCACCCAAGAGCTGTTTTGTGTGTCCTTAGCACTTGAATAAGTGCTTCCTCTTCCTGTGGATTTAAAGCAGAGCTTATGATCACTGGAAAAGTGTCACCTTCTCCCAGAAATACATATTTCAGGGATGGTGGTAATGGTTCGAGCTCGGGTTTAGGAGGTTTTTCCGCTTCCAGAGGAAATTTCAGAGGCTCTTTCATTTCCTCTGAATCCTCCGAATCAGGCTGAACATCTTTAAAGATGTCTTCCAACTCTGATTCGAGACTCTCAGCCATGTTGATCTCTTCTACCAAAGAGTCAATAAGATCAACTTTCATGCAGTCTTTTGATGTGTCTAGATGCTGCATGGCTTTGACAGCATTCAACTTAAACTCATCATCATTGACTCTCAGGGTTATTTCCTCTTGTTGGACATCAATGAGGGTTCGTCCAGTTGCTAGGAACGGTCTTCCTAGAATGAGAGTAGCACTCTTGTGCTCCTCCATTTCCAGCACTACAAAGTCAGTGGGAAAGGCGAATGGCCCAACTCTGACAATCATGTCTTCAATCACGCCTGATGGGTATTTAATGGAGCCATCAGCAAGTTGGAGACATATCCGGTTGGTTTAACTTCTTCAGTTAAGCCAAGCTTTCTGATAGTGGATGTAGGTATTAGGTTGATGCTTGCCCCCAGATCGCATAAAGCTGTCTTGGTGCAATTACCTTCTAATATGCATGGTATCAGAAAACTCCCAGGGTCTTTAAGCTTTTCAGGAAAGCTTTTTAGAATGACTGCACTGCATTCTTCAGTGAGGAGAACTCTTTTAGTTTCTCTCCAATCCTTTTTATGACTCAGGATCTCTTTCATGAACTTGGCATAAGAAGGTATTTGCTCAAGTGCCTCTGTAAATGGAATCTTTATTTCAAGAGTCCTCAGATAATCTTCAAAGCGAGCAAATTGCTTATCCTGCTCCTCTTTCCGGAGTTTTTGAGGATAAGGTATCTTGGCTTTATATTCCTCAACCTTAGTTGCTGTAGGTTTATTACCTAGAGAAGTGGTTGAAGAAGCCTTTTTAGAGGGGTTGTCATCAGCACTTGTGTGTGTCTGATCCCTTACTGGCAATTGAGTGCCAGAGTTAGAAGCTGGAGTGACGTTAGACGCCAACTCTTTGTCTGTTCCTAGCGTCTGAATGCCAGAACTGTGCCCATTTTGGGCGTTCAACGCCAGATCCTGCCCATTTTGGGCGTTGAACGCCAGATCCTTGCTTGTTTCTGGCGTTGAACGCCAGTCCTTGCTTGTTACTGGCGTTGAACGCCAGTCTTGGGCATGGTCTGGGCGTTCAGCGCCAGCCTTCCACCAGATTGCTGGCGTTTTAATGCCAGAATTACTTTTTCCTGGGCTCTTACTGTCCTCAGGTGAATTTTGGGTGGTTTGCTCATTCCTTAGCTCTTTGCTGCCTTGAGGTGGGGTATTTAATGTTTTTCCACTTCTTAATTGAACTGCTTGGCATTCTTCTGTTATTTGTCTTGCCAGCTGCTGCTTTGTTTGCTTCAATTGTTCTTCCATATTTATATTAGCCATCATTGTCTCTTGTAGTTTATCCTTGAATTCGGCTAACTGCTTTGTTAAAAAGTCCAATTGCTGATTGAATTCAGCAGCTTATTTTACAGGGCTGAGTTCAGCAGTTACTGTTTTAACCTCTTCTTTCATGGAAGGGTCACTGCTTAGGTACAGATGCTGATTCCTGGCAACTGTATCAATGAGCTCTTGAGCCTCTTCAATTGTCTTTCTCATGTGGATAGATCCACCAGCTGAGTAATCTAGAGACATCTGAGCTCCTTCTGCAAGCCCATAATAGAAGATGTCTAACTGAACCCACTCTGAAAACATTTCAGAGGGGCATTTTCGTAGCATCTCTCTGTATCTCTCCCAGGCATCATAAAGAGATTCCTTATCTCCTTGTTTAAAGCCATGGATGTCCAGCCTTAGCTGTGTCATCCGTTTTGGGGGAAAGTATTGATTCAGGAATTTTTCTATCAGCTGTTTCCATGTCCTTATACTGGCCTTAGGTTGGTTATTTAACCACCTCTTAGCTTGATCTTTTACAGCAAATGGAAACAGTAATAGTCTGTAGACATCCTGATCTATTTCCTTATCATGTACTGTGTCAGCAATTTGTAAAAGTTGTGCCAGAAACTCTGTAGGTTCTTCCTGTGGAAGACCGGAATACTGGCAACTTTGCTGCACCATGATAATGAGCTGAGGATTCAACTCAAAGCTGCTGACTCCAATGGAGGATATGCAGATACTACTCCCATATGAAGCAGTAGAGGGGTTAGCATATGACCCCAGAGTCCTCCTGGACTGTTCATTTCCACTTAGATCCATAATGGAGAAAGGGAGATGATGTCAAATAAAAAAAATTTATTTTTATTTATTTATTTATTTATTTAATTCGAAAATGAAATAAATTAAAATAAAATAAACAAAAATGGTTGAAAATTTTTGAAAAAATAAGGAGAGAAAGTGGTTAGGAAGTTTTAAAAAGGATATGATGATTTTTGAAAAAGGTTTTAAATTTTAAAAAAAAATCTAAATTTTTATAGGTAAATTTCGAAAATTTGCTTTAAAATAGAGAGAAAAGATATTTTTGAATTTAAAGAGGAGAGAGAAAAACAATAAGATGGCACAAGATTTAGGATTTTTAGATCTGATGCTCCTTGTTTTTGAAAATTTTGGAGGGAAAACACCAAAGAACACCAAACTTAAAATTTTTAGAAAACTAAACTAAAATTTTCGAAAACCAAAAGGGAAATCAACAAGAAAACACCAAACTTAAAGTTTGGCTCAAAATTTAATAGAGAAATTATTATTTTTGAAAAAGATTTTTAAAAAAAGTATACCAAACTGCCACGGACTTAGACCAACGCTCTAGCCAATTGGGCAGTAAATGTAACACTTGTTTTGTAGAAGTATAAAATTTTAACCAAGAACAATAATAAGAGACTCTAAACCAAAAAGAAAAATTTTCCTAATCTAAGCAACAAAATAAACCGTCAGTTGTTCAAACACGAACAATCCCCGGCAACGGCGCCAAAAACTTGGTGCACGAATTGTGAATCACACTTTTCACACTCGTACCACTAACAAGCAAGTGCACTAGGTTGTCCAAGCAATACCTTATGTGAGTAAGGGTCGAATCCCACGGAGATTGTTGGTTTGAAGCAATCTATGGTTATCTTGCAATTCTTAGTCAGGAAGTCAATTATATTTATCAGTTGGGTTGCGAATAAACAAGAGAGCATGGATTAAAGGTTACTTGTTATGCAGTAATGGATAATATGTTGGAGTTTTGGAGATGCTTTGTCTTCAGAATCTCTGCTTTCCTCTGTCCTCTGATTCATGCACGCACGTCCTCCTATGGCAAGCTGTGTGTAGGTGGATCACCGTTGTCAATGGCTACCATCCATCCTTCCAGTGAAAAGGGTCCAGGTGCGCTGTCACCGCACGGCTAATCATCTGCAGGTTCTCAGTCGTACCGGAATAGGATTTACTATCCTTTTGCGTCTGTCACTACGCCCAGCACTCGCAAGTTTGAAGTTCGTCACAGCCATCCAATCCCAGAATCCTACTCGGAATACCACAGACAAGGTTTAGACTTTCCGGATTCTCATGAATGCCGCCATCAATCTAGCTTATACCACGGAGATTTTGATTAGGGAATCTAAGAGATATTCATTCAATCTGATGTAGAACGGAAGTGATTGTCAAACACACGTTCATGGATTGAGGAAGGTGATGAGTGTCACTGATCATCACCTTCTCCATAGTTAGGCGCGAATGGATATCTTAGATAGGAACACGCATGTTTGAATGGAAAACAGAAATACTTGCATTAATTCATCGAGACACAGCAGAGCTCCTCACCCCCAACAATGGAGTTTAGAGACTCATGCCGTCAAAGAGTATAAAGTTTTGATCTAAAAAATGTCATGAGATGCAAAATAAATCTCTAAAAGTTGTTTAAATACTAAACTAGTAACCTAGGTTTACAGAAAGTGAGTAAACTATAACTGATAGTGCAGAAATCCACTTCTGGGGCCCACTTGGTGTGTGCTGGGGCTGAGACTAAAGCTTCTCACGTGCCTGGGGCTGTTTTGGGCGTTCAACGCCAGCTTTGGATCCTTTTCTGGCGTTGAACTCCAACTTGCAACTTGTTTCTGGCGTTGGACGCCAGAATTGGGCAGAGAGCTGGCGTTGAACGCCAATTTACGTCATCTATCATTGAGCAAAGTATGGACTATTATATATTGCTGGAAAGCCCTGGGTCTCTACTTTCCAACGCAATTGGAAGCATGCCATTTGGAGTCAGAATCCATTTTGAGTGCAGGGAGGTCAGAATCCAACAGCATCAGCAGTCCTTTTTCAGCCTGAATCAGATTTTTGCTCAGCTCCCTCAATTTTAGCCAGAAAATACCTAAAATTACAGAAAAATACACAAACTCATAGTAGAGTCCAGAAATGTGGATTTTGCCTAGAAACTAATGAAAATAAACTAAAAACCAACTAAAACATACTAAAATCTATATGAAATTAACCCCAAAAAGCGTATAAAATATCCGCTCATCAGTTGCCCTCTTCCTTTGCTTCCGTTGAGGCAGGGGAGATGCAGTGGCATGCATTCATTGAACGGTTATTGGAATGCCCTCTTTTATGCACACGGGGTCCTCATCTTCAAACACTATCCCAGCTTTCTTGCACAGTCGGTAGATAGTGCTGGGGTAACCTAACGTTCCCCTTGAGTCACTTTTCTCTGCCATTTTTCTAATCCCTTCTGCTATGAGTTCATGAACCTTGATCTTTCCACCTTTGAGTATACAGTGCACCAGTGTGGCTCTCTTGAGATTCACCTCCGAGTTGTTTGCTGCTGGGAGGATGGACCTCCTTACAATTTCGAACCACCCTTTTACTTCCTGGGTAAGATCTTCTCTTTTGATGAACCTTGGTTTCCTATCTGCATATCTTTCCCAGTCAGCTCCTGGTACACAAATGTCTTGCACAATCTGGTCATGATCAGGGTTGTTGTCCATTCTTGAATGATAACTCTCTTCTTCAAACGGTATGGACCGCAGCTTTAATGCCTTCATGACACTCATGGGACCAAAATCCACAATCTTTCCTCTCACAAAGCTTGTATATGACTCATCTGCCTTATCATATCGGACCGCATTTGCATAAAACTCTCTTATAAGATTTGCATTCACCCTAATGACCAGATCAGTAAGGAGCTCCCATCTTCTCTTTTCTACCTTCTTTGTGATTTTGGGATGCTCATTTTTCCTAACTTGAAATCCCAGCTCATAAATGATCTCCTTATCCACCATCCATCCGTATTACAATGCATGGTGCAAGCTTCTAAATCTCTTTTCATCATACGGGTGTTGCTCCATAGGTTCCTTTTCCTTCCTTCTTTTAGAGCTCGAAGATACCATGAATGAAGGTTAATGCATGAAGTTAGCATGGGTGTGGAGACTTTTGGTGTTTAGGGTTGATTGCAATGAAAGGGGTGAAGGGGAACCCGAAATGGAGAGGTGTGAAGAGTGGGGTACGGAACAGGGATCACTTATATAGAGAGGTTGTGAGTGAATGGAGGGTGTGGATTGATGGAGTGGTTGTTTGATGGACGGTTGGGGTTGTGCATGTAGAAAGGACAAGGATCATCACTTTATGATGGAGATTGCTCGGTCTCCAAGGGTCCCATTTTTTTCAATGTTGCATGGCAACATTTTCCAATGACTTCCCTTTTTAAAACAAGTGTATAGTCCTTCCTTTTATGGTGTCCGAACCTTTTTCTTTTAGTTGTCCAATCTATCTCCTTCAATGCTCCTTTCCTTTTCCCTATAAAAATAAAATAAGAAAAATTAATATCATAAAAAGTTTTTAAACTTTTCAGCTAGAATGATAAAGAGAAGAAAAGATTTTGTTTATTCATGAACTCCAACTAACTAACTGTGTATCCTTATATGCACATTGGTGGCACCATGGGGTGACACCAAACTTAGTTTGGAGCACTGTGATGAAAAGTTCTGTTCAAAGCTCCAAGACTAGCATGCTCTCTGTTGCATTCATGCTTTCTTGGCATGCTTTGAACACTAAACTTGTTCTTCACTATATACTGCAATATAAGGACTTCACCAAGTTTGGGTTGGAATTCATGAATATTGACTTATTCACTAGTAAAAGCTAATAAAACATGGGTTGCCTCCCATGAAGCGCTTCTTTAGCGTCACTAGCTTGACGTTTCTCCTTCACCAGGGAGGTTGATAATGCTTCAAGTCCTCCCCTCTTGCCTTGGACTTATATCCATTGGTTGTATCAATGATCTCTACATGTTCCAAGGAGAGAACTCTGTTGATAGTGAAGACCTTAGGTAGCTGAGATGGTACAGTGGGGAGATTAGGGGGGATATCTGGGAAGTAAGCTGAGATCACTTTATCTCCTGGAGAGAAGCCTTCCGTAGGGATCTTCTTGTTCCTCCACCCCCTTGGTACCTTCTTCTTTGTCCCTTTTGATGCTGCCTTGCTCTTGGCGACTTCTTCTTCTAAGGGAATTTTGTTGTTGTCTTCACATGCCTCTGGTGGTTTAGGTTCCTCCAGCTTCTCCTTGAGCTATGACAATTGCTGTTTGCCTTGTTCATCATTCAGTGGGGTTCTCAGATGTGTTGGTTGTGCTTCAGTGCTTGTTTCCTCTGTCAGCATCTCATTATGGTCATTGCCTGGTTCTTTGTTTTCTTGGTCTGCTTCTTGTGAGAGTTTGAAGACATTAAAGCTGAGTCGTTCATCATGGATCCTCAATATTAGCTCCCCTCGCTCCACATCTATGAGTGCTCTGGCTGTAGCTAGAAATGGTCTTCCCAATATGATTGGGTGAGTGTGACTCTCTTCCATGTCCAAGATGACAAAGTCTGTGGGAAGAAAGTATTTCTCCACCTTTAACAACACGTTTTCCACCACCCCTCTTGCTTGTTTTTGAGTTTTGTCAGCCAGCCTGATGACTACATCTGTGGGCAATATCTCATTGATCTGTAGCCTCTTCACCAGGGACAAGGGCATTAAGTTGATGCTTGCTCCTAAATCGCAGAGTGCTCTATCACACATTGTTTCCCCTATGGCACAGGGGACATGAAAACTCCCTGGATCTTTTCTTTTCGTAGGCAACTGCGGTTGAATGAGGGCACTGCACTCCTTGTTCATCACTATAGTTTGGCCTCCCTTGAGTGAGCTTTTCCTGGGAAGCAGCTCCTTCATATACTTGATGTATGCAGGCATTTGTTGGATAGTCTTGATGAACGGTATGTTCACATGCAAAGATGCAAACAAGTCAAGGAATCTTGAGTATATTCTCTTCTCCACAGCACCATTGAGTAGTTGGGGAAAAGGTGCATAGAGTCTCAGTAGCTCCTGTTTTGAGATTTCTGGTTCTTGGTAATCTTTTTCCCCCTCCTCTACTGAGGTATCTTCAGGTTGTTCTGACAGCTTGCTTGGCTTGTCCTCAGTCTCCTTATCACTTATAGTGACCATCTTGCAATCTTCCCATCTTACTTTCTTTGTTTCACCTCTCGGATTCTTCTCTGTGTCACTTGGGAATCCATCTGTGGGTTTGGAAATTTGCTCAGAGAGATACCCCACTTGAGATTCCAACTTCTTGATTGTGTCTCCCTGGTTCTTGAAACTGGCTCGCACTTCCTCCTTGAACACCTTGTTGTCTTGAATCTCCTTGCTTATGCCTTCAAGTAGATTCTCAATCCTTGAGATTCTTTCATCAAATGATGATAGGTCAGGCTGAGGAAGGTTATTCTGGCCTTGATATGAATGTGGAGAGGTGTTGTTATGTGGGTGTTGATATGGTCTAGATGTGAAGTGTTGGTGGGCTGCATTGTTTGGATTTGGGCATTTTTGATCAAGGCTTTGGTCTTGTTGATTTCCCCACCCAAAGTTTGGGTGATTCCTCCATCCAGGGTTGTAGGTCTTGGAGTATGGATCATGGTTTTGCCTAGGTGAATTCCCAATGTAGTTGGCTTGCTCCTGACTACCCTCTGCTTCTTCATTCACTCCTTCCTGGGTTGTTGATGAAGTGGAGATTGCTGCTACTTGGTTCTTCTCCATCTTCTTGGTGAGGTCAGCCAGCTGCTGGGTAATGAGCTTGTTTTGGGCCAACAGAGCATCTACACTGTTTAGCTCCATTGCTCCTCTTGTGTTCCCTCTTTCGGAAGCATAGAAGTAGTCATTCTCTGCTACAATTTCAATGACATCTATGGTCTCCTCAATGGTCTTCTTCTTGTTCAAAGATCCTCCGGATGAATGGTCTACGGCCTTCTTTGACTCATAAAAGAGCCCTTCATAGAAAATGTGCAGCTGCACCCATTCATTGAACATATCGGGTGGGCACCTCCTTGTTAGGTCTTTAAACCTCTCCCATGCTTCATATAGAGTCTCACCATCTTGATGCCTGAAAGTTTGGACCTCAGCTCTCAGCCTATTGATTCGTTGAGGAGGGTAAAATCTTGCTAAGAATTTGTTCACCACATCTTCCCAAGTTGTCAAGCTCTCCCTTGGGAAAGACTCTAGCCACTTGGCTGCCTTATCCTTGAGTGAGAATGGAAATAAGAGCAGTCTATAGGCGTCAAGATGAACACCATTAGACTTCACTGTGTCACATATTCTCAGGAAGGTGGTTAGATGTTGATTGGGGTCCTCTTGGACACTTCCTCCGAACGAACAGTTGTTCTGAACAAGGGTGATGAGCTGTGGTTTTAGTTCAAAATTGTTGGCATGGATGGTTGGCTTTTAAATGCTACTTCCACAGTTTCCTGGGTTTGGATTGATGTAAGAGCCTAAAACTCTTCTATCCTCCCCAGCATGATTTGCTCGACCTCTTCCGCCATGCTTGTGAGTCTCTTCTTCGTGATGGTTTTCCATGTTTTCTTCCATGTTTGGTTCAAAGTATTCCTCAAAGTGTTCCTCCTCTTCTTCAGCACCAACTACATGTTTTTCTCTTGCCCCCCTCCTTAGTCTAAGGAAGGTTCTCTCAGGTTCAGAATTAAAGGAAGTTGAAGCCCCGCTTCTTCTCCCTGTCGTACAACCAACAAGTACAAGCAAAGAGAATAGGTGCAGAAAGTATATCTGTCAGAATTACTGTTAGTGTGAGTGATGCAATATATCAAACAGTTAGTGGGTTAGTGAGATGAATGGTAAATAACAAAGAAAAAGTAGGAGGAAAGGAAGAAATTAACTAAAACAAAAAGTAAATGACTCAAACAGAAAATTAAATCAAACAAAAATAAAATGCTCAATCTAGTTATCCTCCAATCTAATCATTGTTGATGCACAATCAATCCCAGGCAACGGCGCCATCAACTTGATGCACGGAAAATTTGTCTCTTAACAAATTTCCTTCGGCAAGTGTACCGAATTTGTCGTCAAGTAAAAACTCACAATAGAGTGAGGTCGAATCCCACAAGGATTGATTGATCAAGCAACTTTAATTAGAGGAATATTCTAGTTGAGCGAATCCAAGATTTGAGTTTAGAATTGCAGAAAATAAAATGGCAGGAAGGTAAATGACAGAAAAGTAAATGCTAGAATTAAAGAACTGAAAGTAAATTACTGAAGTAAATTGCAGAATTGTAAATGGGAATGGGAAAATTGCTCATAAGAGTAAATAACAGAAATTAAAGAGAATGGATAAGATTATAAATGTGGAGTTCATTGGGCTTAGGAGATGTTGCATTCTCCGGATCAATTTCATACTTTATCTCTTCTCATTGGTTGGGTGTGCATATTGTAATTGGTTTGCCTATGTGAATATTTATGTTAACTGCTAACTATTATACATTTTGTAATTACTCTTTATTGTGCTTAAACTATATTAATTTTGATTGTGTTTGATTGGTTGGTTTGTGATGAATTGGTTGATGATTGAGTTGTTAGGACCGAGGGTCGTGTTTGATTTTAGTTGGGTCTAGTTCTATATAAAATATCTAACTGGTTCAGCATAGACTTAATGAACCTATGCTTGGAACAGGATGATCATTTACACAGCTTAGGTAACTTCTTTTATGTTTATGGTCTAGTAAAGTATGAAAAATCAAACTCCTACAGCATAGACTTAATGAACCTATGATTGGGATAGGTTGGTCATTCATACTGTCTAGGAAAACTTTTAAGATTTTACAAGAAAGGAAAAAGGTTTTTGATTTTGAGGAATTAACCAAGTTCTCTTTAAAAAGGATTCCTGGATTTTGAATGTGAAAGCTTGGTTTTTGGAAAGACATATAAGACGAGCAATGATCACTGTACTTTAAAAATAGTTTTATTTTACGTATCTTATTATAGCAATTTTGTAACCCTATAGTGAGAACCAGCGAGGATGATGTTCTCACTCCCCTACAGGTTTTTTCTTTTTAGGATATGGGCGGTGAAGTTTCAGAAGAGTTTATTTCATTTTTCTATTTATTCAATATTTTTGTATTATCTTAGTTATTATTATTTTTTCCTCGCCTTTATCTTTATCAATTTTGTAAGAAGGATAGAAATTTGTGATATGTATGTTTGTAAGTTATTGTTATGTATATATACAATTTTAAAGTATTGTATTTGGTCTATATATATATATATATATATGTTTTCAACGAAAAAGTGTTTTGAAAGGTTACGCGGTTTTAAGTTTTAAACAGGCTCCTATTTTAGTATTAAATATGTATAGAGTCGTCGTAATATCCAAGCTACCAGAGTGGCACATCCGGAAGCATGACATTCTGATAGTGAGGGTGTTACAGTCACGGTGAAAACCATGACCATAGATAAGGCTATGGTCACGATTTTAATAAAGGGGTGACCATAGAGCAACCTATGGTCACGATTTTTATGTGTGACCATAGATTAACCTATGGTCACCGTAAAGTGGCATAAATTGTCAGAATTTGAAAATTGTAACTGTGACATTAGAAACAGTGACCATAAATAAAAAAACGTGGCCAAAGACATATGGCCACGCCAAAATAGGCCACAATTAGGAATTCAAAATCATTCTAAACTTTAAAACTTTTTTAACAAGGTTCAAGGCCATATCGGTTAGAAATTGAAAATCTTAATTAAAAACTGCAAAAATATCAGTCGGTCCTTCCGATAATACATCCTCATTCTGTAGATGCATCAGTTGGCACTTTCTTTGCCACCAGTGTTGAGCCCACCCATTAATTGATATGCCGCAAACTCTACGAACTGATTTTCTGGAACATGTTGAGCTCGAAACGCATTGGTTAGGCTAGTCATCCTCACTATCTCTCCATGAACATGATTGACTTCGTCCGTGAGTTGCCTTTCGGGTTGCCTTTCCACACCAAACAATCGATATCGAGGTGATCAGTCTCAATATCTCAGGCCCAGTGCTTCAATTATCCCCAAAGGCACTCACAAACAAGCATGCTATGCATATCAAGCAGATAACCTAAATATCATAAAAGAAAAATGACCCAGAGAGTGCAACGAAGCACAATCGGTCCATCCCTCAGGCTCACGAGGACGAACCGCTCTGATACCATAAATGTAACACCCCATTACACTAAGCCTTACCTATAGCCCTAAAGCAAAGGATAACAAAGTGCCACGATAGTTCTTAAAGCTTATAATATATAATATATATCCAAGACTTTATATAACTAGAAGCCCGATGAAGAAATAAAAGCTCAAAGTCGCATAAAGCGGAATTACAAAACGTGAAGCGTTCACACACGGTAACTAAACGCGTAGGCACGAACAAAACAAGACATAATAGATATATAAAACCTTGTAGATAGCTCCAGGATACATAAGGTAATAATTTAAGTAAACAAGATATATATATAAGTATGATATACTAAAAAGAGGACTAGTCACAACCTGCAGAGTTTAGGCCGACTAGTCAAATTGAATAGAACAGAGTTTTGAAAGTTTAAAACAGCTTATACAACTTATCTCTCAAATCAAGCCTCTAAGGCCATAAAGTCTAAAATAAAAAGATGAGAGAATACTACAACAAAAGCAATATAGAATAAAATATAAGAAAGGTCAATCTCCGCTCTATCACTATTTTCGCAAACTCACCAAGGTGGGTTGCGACCTGCAACTGAAAAACAACAACAACATATGGTATGAGAACTAGAGGTTCTTAGTATGGTAACTGATGGATATTTTGGAAAACAAATACCAATCACCTAAAACTCATCGGCAAGTGTACCGGGTTGCATCAAGTAATAATAACTCACGTGAGTGAGGTCGATCCCACAGGGATTGAAGGATTGAGCAATTTTAGTTTAGTGGTTGATTTAGTCAAGCGAACAAGAATTGATTTGAGTGATTTGTATCCAACAGAAGTTAAATTGCATGAAATTTAAAGGGAGAGGGATAATTGACAAGAATTTAAAGTGCAGAGAAATTAAAAGAGCTGAATCTTAAAGTGCAAGTAATGTAAATTGCATAAACTTAGATTGCAAGAAATGTAAATAACTGAAGCTTAAAGTGCAAGAAATGTAAATTGCTTGAATTATAAAAGGAATTGGGAATTGGGATTGCAGAAATTTAACGAAGAAAAGTAAATTGGAACAAGCAGAAGAGTAGAAGATGAGTTGAATCAAAGTAGATCTCAAATAGAAAAGTATATTGGCTTGAAGAAGCTTCAACAGATGAACAGAAAGAAAAATGAAGGATCTCATGGGTCAAGAGACTAGAAAACCAAGTCTAGATCTCACTACCTTCCTTGATCCAATTCAAAGATCAATTGCAAACAAAATGAAAGATGAAAATCAGTAAAGAAACTTGAATTATGCAGAAAAAGAAACAAAGAGATCTCAAGGTGAGGTTGAGACAGAATTTCCTCAACTCTTCACTTTCAAGACTCAAGTAAGCTTTGCAGAAAAGAAAATAGAAAACCCAGAGGGGAAGAGAACTCAATTCTCCTCCCAATTCTCCAAGATAAAAAAGAAAGCTCTCCAAATTACAAGTTCCAATTCTAACAGAGGTCCAAAAAAGTCCTATCTAAATCAAACTAACTTCTATTTATACACTTCATTTTATGAGCCTTGAATTTGGGCCTTGGCCTTGATGGAATTGGATTGAAGATAGCCTCAGTTGATTGCTCTTGGACTTGAGAAGAAATCCGTTTGCAATTTGGACTTTGGAGCATTCACGTTTGAGTCAACGTTTGAGGCAAACGTTGACTCAAACGTTTGCGTGTTAGCATTATGCAGAACGGTGCTTTTCTGTCACTCACGTTTGAGTTCACGTTTGAGGTCAAACGTGAGCTCAAACGTGCTCCCTCCAAGGCAATTTTTGCAGCCAACATTTGACCACACGTTTGAGGCAAACGTTGGCGCAAACGTTAGTCCTCCTGGGTGTGTTATTGTGCCAACGTTTGACCTCAAGTTTGAGGCAAACGTTGGCGCAAATGTTGCTTCCTCCAGGGTTAGAGCCAACGTTTGACCTCAAGTTTAAGGTAAACGTTGGCGCAAACGTTGCTTCCTCCAGGGTTAATTTTTGAGCCAACGTTTGACCTCAAATTTGAGGCAAACATTGGCGCAAACGTTGGCTTCTCCTGGGTGTGTTTTTGAGCCAATGTTTGACCTCAAGTTTGAGACAAACATTGGCACAAACGTTGGCTTTCTCCAGGGTAGCTTTGCTGCCTTCATTTCCATTACTGCCATCCCCTTTCTTCAACCTTCCTCCAAGCCTTTTGGTCCCCTATCATCAATCAACAAATGCATCAAAGCTATGCTGAAATCATGAGACTTCTTCTTATCCTTATGGTGCACGAATTGTGAATCACACTTTTCACAACTTGTACCACTAACCAGCAAGTGCACTGGGTCGTCCAAGTAATACCTTACGTGAGTAAGGGTCGAATCCCACGGAGATTGTCGATTTGAAGCAATCTAAGGTTATCTTGCAATTCTTAGTTAGGAAATCAATTATATTTATTAGTTGAATTGCGAATGAACAAGAGAGCATGGGTTAAAAGTTACTTGTTATTCAGTAATGGAGAATATGTTGGAGTTTTGGAGATGCTTTGTCTTCTGAATCTCTGCTTTCCTCTATTCTCTGATTCATGCACGCACGTCCTTCTATAGCAAGCTGTGTGTTGGGGCATCACCGTTGTCAATGGTTACATCCCCTCCTCTTGTGAAAATGGTCCAAATGCTCTGTCACAGCACGGCTAATCATCTGAGGTTCCCGATCATGCTGGAATAGGATTCACCCTCCTTTTGCATCTGTCACTATGCCCAGCACTCGCGAGTTTGAAGCTCGTCACAGTCATTCAATCCCTAAATCCTACTTGGAATACCACAGACAAGGTTTAGACTTTCCGGATTCTCATGAATGCCGCCATCAATCTAGCTTATACCACAGAGATTCTGATTAAGGAATCTAAGAGATATTCATTCAATCTGATGTAGAACGGAGGTGGTTGTCAGACACACATTCATGGATTGAGGAAGGTGATGAATGTCACTGATCATCACCTTCTCCATAGTTAGGCGTGAATGGATATCTTAGATAGGAACACGCATGTTGAATAGAAAACAGAAATACTTGCATTAATTCATTGAGACACAGCAGAGCTCCTCACCCCCAACAATGGAGTTTAGAGACTCATGCCGTCAAAGAGTACAAAGTTTTTATCTAAAATGTCATGAGATCCCAAATAAGTCTCTAAAAGTTGTTTAAATATTAAACTAGTAGCCTAGGTGTACAAAAAGTGAGTAGACTATGACAGATAGTGCAGAGATCCACTTCTGGGGCCCACTTGGTGTGTGCTGAGGCTGAGACTTAAACATTTCACGTGCATAAGGTTGTTTTGGGCGTTCAACGCCAGGTTTGGATCCATTTCTGGCGTTGAACTCCAACTTTTAATCTTTTTTTGGCGCTGGACGCCAGAATTGGGAAGAGAACTGGCGTTGAACGCCAGTTTACGTCATCTATCCTTGAGCAAAATATGGACTATTATATATTGCTGGAAAGCCCTGGATGTGTACTTTCCAACGCAATTGGAAGCGCGCCATTTCGAATTCTGTAGCTCCGGAAAATCCACTTTGAGTGCAGGGAGGTCAGAATCCAACAACATCAGCAGTCCTTTTTCAACCTGAATCAGATTTTTGCTCAGCTCCCTCAATTTCAGCCAGAAAAATACCTGAAATTACATAAAAACACACAACTCATAGTAAAGTCCAGAAATATGAATTTTTCCTAAAAACTAATGAAAGTAAACTAAAAACTAACTAAGACATACTAAAAACTATATGAAATTAACCCCAAAAAGCGTATAAAATATCCGCTCATCACAAACCAAACTTAAACTGTTGCTTGTCCTCAAGCAACTAGACAAATAAAATAGAAGATAAATACGTTGAGAAGCAATAATATCTCAGAGTTTTTGAGTGAAGCTCAGATTTTAATTAGATGAGCGGGACTAGTAGCTTTTTTGCTCCCGAACAGTTTTGGCATCTCACTTTATCCATTGAAGCTCAGAGTGATTGGCATCTATAAGAACTTAGAATTCAGATAGTGTTATTGATTCTCCTATTTCAGTATGATGATTCTTGAACACAGCTATTTCATGAGTCTTGGCCGTGGCCCTAAGCACTTTGTTTTCCAGTATTACCACCGGATACATAAATGCCACAGACACATAATTGGGTGAACCCTTTGGATTGTGACTCAGCTTTGCTAAAGTCCCCAATTAGAGGTGTCCAGAGTTCTTAAGCACACTCTTCTTTTTGCTTTGGACCTTGACTTTAACCGCTCAGTCTCAAGTTTTCACTTGACACCTTCACGCCACAAGCACATGGTTAGGGACAGCTCGGTTTAGCCGCTTAGGCCAGGATTTTATTCCCTTAGGCCCTCCTATCCACTGATGCTCAAAGCCTTGGGATCCTTTTTATTACCCTTGCCTTTTGGTTTTAAGGGCTATTGGCTTTTTCTGCTTTTCTCTCTTTTTTTTTTTGCTGCTTTTTCTTGCTTCAAGAATCATTTTTATGATTTTTCAGATTATCAATAACATGTCTCATGTTCACCATTCTTTCAAGAGCCAACATATTTAACAGTCTTAAACAACAAATTCAAAAGACATATGCACTGTTCAAGCATTCATTCAGAAGACAGAAAGTATTGCCACCACATGTAACTAATTAGAATTTCTCTTACTAAAAACTCGAAATTTTATTGCCTCTTATTCAAAAGATCTACTATTTTATTCATGTTTGCTGATGATGAGAAAAATAAACTATGGCTTAATTGGAGATAAAATAAAAATAGATACTAATTACTACTATATGACTCCTAAGGTGAACTTCTATAATGACACTATCACAGAGTTAAAGCAGAAATTGGAATTTAACAACCTTAGTTCTGGGAAACGGGTGTTCCTCGGATCTTTGGGGTGCTTGGTCCTTCAAGAGATAACTTCTGGCGCTTCAAGTCCCTCAAGTCACGCCCTTGCTCCTCTTGTTCTTTAAACATATAGGTGAGAATTTGACTATGCTCCTTCTGTTCTTTTATTATTTGTTCCATAGCTTCCCATATCTTGGTAACAGACGTCTCAAGATACTCCTAGTATTCAGATTGAGGGATTTCTGGTATAAATTCCTGTGTTTTCTTCTTGGTGGGATCATCCTGTGCTTGTTGTTTTTCCATTGATGCTTTGGTGATTGGTTTCTCGACTGAGATATACTCAGTTATTCCCATCCTTACCCCAGCATCCTTGCAGAGCAGAGAAATCACGTTTGGATAAGCCAACCTGGCTTCTTTAGAATTTTTGTTAGCAATTTTGTAGAGTTCAGCTGAGATCAGCTGGTGAACTTCCACTTCTTTTCCCATCATGATGCAATGGATCATCACTGCTCTTTTAACTGTGACTTTAGAACGGTTGCTAGTAGGCAACAGAGAATGCCCAATGAAGTCCAGCCATCCTCTGGCGACTGGTTTGAGATCTTCTCTTTTGAGTTGATTTGGGACACCCTTCGTGCTGGTGGTCCACCTGGCTCCAGGGATACATATATCCTCTAGAATCTTATCCAGGCCCTTGTCTGTTCTCATCATTCTCCTGTTGAAAGAGTCTGGATCATCTTTCAGCTGAGGTAGCTTTAAGATCTCCCTGATCTTGTCAGGGTTGGTATGAACAATCTTTCCTCTGACCACGGTCCGATATTCATAGAAAGCAGTTCCAGATAGTTTTTGCTTGTCTGTCTGCCACATGTTAGCATAGAACTCCTGGACCATATTCCTTCCCACTTTCGTCTCAGGATTAGCTAGGACCTCCCAGTTCCTGATTCGAATTTGCTCTTGGATCTCCGGATATTCGTCTTCTTTCAGATCGAATCTAACTTCCGGGATCACTGATCTCAGACCCATTATTTTGTTATAATGGTCTGAATGTTCTTTAGATAAGAACTTCCCTTGATTCCAAAGGGGTTTTGGAACGCTCTCTTTCTTGCCTCTTGGAGTGGGTTATTTTCCTTTAGGAGCCATGATCTTAGTGATCGCGGATAAACACACCAAACTTAGAGTTTTGCTTGTACTCAAGCAAAAGAAAAGAAAGGAGAGGGATAGAAGGAGAGCTAGGTGCAATTGTTGATGGAAGGGGAGGGAGGCCGAACCCAAATTTAAAGGGAGGGAGGGTGGGTTTTCGAAAAAAGAGATAAAGATATGATAAAAGAGATTGATTTGGAAAAGATAAGATAGAAGATATGATAAGAGAGGATATAGTTTAAAACTGAAAAGATATGAAAGATTTTTGAAAAAAATAAATCTAGATTTTGAAAAAGATAAAGTGGAGATTTTGAAAAAGATATTGATGAGTTGAAAAGATAGATTTGTTTTTTAAAAAGATTTGAAAAGAGTTGGATTGAATTTGCAAAGAGGGTTTGTGCTTATGGATTAAGATATATTTGATATTTTTAAAGTAAGATTTTTAGAAATTAGAGATTTTAGAAATCAGGGTTCTTAACATGTTTATGCAAGAAATCATGAATTGAAGTATGAAAATCAAGATTGGAATGAAAAAATATGAAGAAAAATGAGTTTGCCACCTCCCCATCACCCTGGCATTTGAACGACCAAACACTGCATGTTTTGGGCGTTCAATGCCCAAATGCTGATCTCCTGGGTGTTCAACGCCCAGTTGTTGCCCTTTTCTGGTGTTGAACGCCAGATTGCTACCCTTACTGGCGTTCAGCGCCCACTGGCTGCCCCTTTTGGGCGCTGAACGCCCAAAAATAGGCTCTTACTGGCGTTTTCTTGCCAGTGAGCTCTTTTTCTCTGTTTTGTGTGCAGATTCCTTCTGTAACCCTGTGAACTTATGCAATTGATTCTTTACCTTGTTATCAATGAACTCTATATAAACAAATAAAAATAAAAATAGAAATAGGGCAAAATGCTTAGAGGATTGATGCCCCATGGCTGGGTTGCCTCCCAGCAAGCTCTTCTTTATTATCTTTAGCTGGACCTTGCTGAGCTTTTAGTCTAGCTTCAGCCTTGAGCACTCTTACTCAATGTTGCCTTCAAGATAGTGCTTGATTCTCTGTCCATTGATAATGAACCTCTTATCAGAATCAATATCTTGAAGCTCCACATAACCATATGGTGATACACTTGTAATCACGTATGGTCCCCTCCACCGGGATTTCAATTTCCCAGGGAATAGCCTGAGTCTAGAGTTGAATAGCAGAACCTTCTGTCCTGGCTCAAAGATTCTAGATGGCAGCTTTCTGTCATGCCACTTTTTTTATTTCTCTTTATAAAGCTTGGCATTTTCGAAAGCCTTGAATCTGAATTCCTCTAGCTCATTTAGCTGGAGCAATCTTTTTTCTCCAGCTAATTTGGCATCAAAGTTTAGGAATCTGGTTGCCCAGTAGGCTTTATGTTCCAGTTCCACGGGTAGGTGACATGCCTTACCATACACAAGTTGGTATGGAGAGGTCCCTATAGGGGTCTTGAATGCTGTTCTGTAAGCCCACACAGCATCATCCAAGCTCCTTGCCCAATCCTTTCTATGGGTACTTACTGTCCGTTCTAGGATTCTCTTTAATTCTCTGTTAGAGACTTCAGCTTGCCCATTAGTTTGTGGATGATATGGAGTAGCCACCTTATGGCGAATTCCATACCGAACCATGGCAGAGTAAAGCTGTTTATTGCAGAAGTGAGTGCCCCCATCACTGATTAGTACTCTAGGGACACCAAACCTGCTAAAGATATGTTTCTGGAGGAACTTCAGCACTGTTTTAGTATCATTGGTGGGTGTGGCAATGGCCTCAACCCATTTTGATACATAGTCAACTGCCACCAGAATATAAGTGTTTGAGTATGATGGTGGGAAAGGTCCCATGAAGTCAATTCCCCAAACGTCAAACAACTCAATTTCCAAGATTCCTTATTGAGGCATGGCGTAACTGTGAGGCAGATTACCAGCTCTTTGGCAACTGTCACAGTTATGTACAAACTCTCGGGAATCTTTATAGAGTGTGGGCCAATAGAAACCACATTGGAGGACCTTGGTGGCTGTTCGCTCACCTCCGAAATGGCCTCCATATTGAGATCCATGGCAATGCTACAGGATCCTCTGTGCTTCTTCTCTAGGCACACACCTACGGATTATTCCGTCTGCACATCTCTTAAAGAGATAAGGTTCATCCCACAAGTAGTACTTTGCATCAGTAATTAATTTCTTCTTTTGTATCCTGTTGTACTCCTTGGGTATGAACCTTGCAGCTTTATAGTTTGCAATATCGGCAAACCATGGTGTTTCCTGAATGGCGAATAAATGCTCGTCCGAAAAAGTCTCAGAGATCTCAAGAGAGGGGAAGGGCGTCCCTTCTACTAGCTTTATCCGGGACAGATGATCAGCCACTTGGTTCTCTGTCCCTTTTCTGTCTCTTATTTCTATATCAAACTCTTGCAGAAGCAACACCCATCTGATGAGCTTGGGTTTTGAATCCTGCTTTGTGAGTAGATATTTAAGAGCAGCATGATCAGTATACACAATCACTTTTGATCCTACTAAGTATGATCTGAACTTGTCAATGGCGTAAACCACTGCAAGTAATTCTTTTTCTGTGGTTGTGTAATTTTTCTGGGCATCATTTAGAACACGACTAGCGTAATAAATGACGTGCAGAAGCTTGTCATGCCTCTGTCCTAACACTGCACCAATGGCGTGATCACTGGCATCACACATTAGCTCGAATGGTAATGTCCAGTCTGGTGCAGAAATAACTGGTGTTGTGACCAGCTTAGCTTTCAGCGTTTCAAACACCTGCAGGCACTCTATGTCAAATACAAATGGCGTGTCAGCAGCTAGCAGATTGCTTAGAGGTTTTGCGATTTTTGAAAAATCCTTTATAAACCTCCTATAGAATCCTGCATGCCCCAGAAAGCTTCTGATTGCCTTAACATTGGCAGGTGGTGGTAATTTTTCAATTACCTCTATTTTTGCTTGATCCAGCTCTATTCCCTTGTTTGAGATTTTATGCCCAAGGACAATCCCTTCAGTCACCATGAAGTAACATTTTTCCCAGTTTAAAACTAGGTTGGTCTCTTGGCATCTCTTTAGAACAAGTTTCAGGTGATCAAGACAGGAGCTGAATGAGTCTCCATATACTGAGAAGTCATCCATGAAGACTTCCAGAAATTTTTCCACCATATCAGAGAAAATAGAGAGCATGCATCTCTGGAAGGTTGCAGGCGCATTACACAGCCCAAATGGCATCTTTCTATAAGCAAACAACCCAGATGGACATGTGAATGCTGTTTTCTCTTGATCCTAGGGATCTACTGCAATCTGGTTATAGCATGAGTAGCCATCCAAAAAGCAGTAATAATCATGACCTGCCAGTCTTTCTAGCATTTGGTCTATGAATGGTAAAGGAAAATGATCCTTTCTGGTGGCTGTATTGAGCCTTCTGTAGTTAATACACAAGCGCCACCCTGTAACTGTTCTTGTAGGAACCAGTTCATTTTTTTCATTATGAATCACTGTCATACCTCCCTTTTTTGGGACGACTTGGACAGGGCTCACCCAGGGGCTATTAGAAATAGGATAAATAATCCCAGCCTCTAGTAATTTGGTGACCTCTTTCTGCACCACTTCCTTCATGGCTGGATTTAGCCGTCTCTGTGGTTGAACCACTGGTTTAGCATTATCCTCCAATAAAATTTTGTGCATGCATCTAGCTGGGCTTATGCCCTTAAGGTCACCTATGGACCACCCAAGAGCTGTCTTGTGTGTCCTCAGCACTTGAATAAGTACTTCCTCTTCCTGTGATTTTAAAGCAGAGCTTATGATCACTGGAAAAGTGTCACCTTCTCCCAGAAATGCATATTTCAAGGATGGTGGTAATGGCTTGAGCTCGGGTTTATGAGGTTTTTTCCTCTTCCAGAAGAGATTTCAGAGGCTCTTTCATGTCCTCTGAATCCTCCAAATTAGGCTGAACATCTTTAAAGATGTCTTCCAACTCCGATTCGAGACTCTTAGCCATGTTGATCTCTTCTACCAAGGAGTCAATAAGATCAACTTTCATGCAGTCTGTTGATGTGTCTGGATGCTGCATGGCTTTGATAGCATTCAACTTAAACTCATCATCATTGACTCTCAGGGTTATTTCCCCCTGTTGGACGTCAATGAGGGATCGTCCAGTTGCTAGGAAGGGTCTTCCTAGAATGAGAGTAGCACTCTTGTGCTCCTCCATTTCCAGCACAACAAAGTCAGTGGGAAAGGCGAATGGCCCAACTCTGACAATCATATCTTCAATCACGCCTGATGGGTATTTAGTGGAGCCATCAGCAAGTTGGAGACATATCCAGGTTGGTTTAACTTCTTCAGTTAAACCAAGCTTTCTGATAGTGGATGCTGGTATTAGGTTGATGCTTGCTCCAAGATCACATAAAGCTGTCTTGGTGCAATTACCTTCTAGTGTGCATGGTATCAGAAAACTTCCAGGGTCTTTAAGCTTTTCAGAATGACTGCATTGCATTCTTCAGTGAGGAGAACTCTTTCTGTTTCTCTCCAATCCTTTTTATGACTCAAGATCTCTTTCATGAACTTGGCATAAGAAGGTATTTGCTCAAGTGCTTCTGCAAATGGAATCTTTATTTCAAGAGTCCTGAGATAATCTGCAAAGTGAGCAAATTGCTTATCCTGCTCCTCTTTCCGGAGTTTTTGAGGATAAGGTATCTTGGCTTTATATTCTTCAACCTTAGTTGCTGTAGGTTTATTGCCTACAGAAGTGGTTGAAGAAGCCTTTTTAGAGGGGTTGTCATCAGCACGTGTGTGTGTCTGATCCCTCACTGGCAATTGAGTGCCAGAGTTAGAGGCTGGAGTGACATGAGACGCCAACTCATTGTCTGTTCCTAGCGTCTGAACGCCAGAACTGTGCCCATTTTGGGCGTTCAACGCCAGATCTTGCCCATTTTGGGCATTCAACGCCAGATCCTTGCTTGTTTCTGGCGTTGAACGCCAGTCCTTGCTTGTTACTGGCATTGAACGCCAGTCTTGGGCAGGGTCTGGGCGTTCAGCGCCAGCCTTCCACCAAGTTTCTGGCGTTTTAACGCCAGAATTACTTTTCCCTGGGCTCTTACTGTCCTCAGGTGAATTTTGGGTGGTTTGCTCATTCCTTAGCTCTTTGCTGCCTTGAGGTGGGGTATGTAATGTTTCCCCACTTCTTAATTGAACTGCTTGGCATTCTTCTGTTATTTGTCTTGACAGCTGCTGCTTGGTTTGCTTCAATTGTTCTTCCACATTTATATTAGCCATCCTTGTCTCTTGTAGTTTATCCTTGAATTCAGCTAACTGCTTTGTTAGAAAATCTAATTGCTGATTGAATTCAGCAGCTTGTTTCACAGGACTGAGTTCAGCAGTTACTATTTTAACTTCTTCTTTCATGGAAGGGTCACTGCTTAGGTACAGATGCTGATTCCTGGCAACTGTATCAATGAGCTCTTGAGCCTCTTCAATTGTCTTTCTCATGTGGATAGATCCACCAGCTGAGTAATCTAGAGACATCTGAGCTCCTTTTGCAAGCCCATAATAGAAGATGTCTAACTGAACCCACTCTGAAAATATTTCAGAGGGGCATTTCCGTAGCATCTCTCTGTTTCTCTCCCAGGCATCATAAAGAGATTCATTATCTCCTTGTTTAAAGCCTTGGATGTCCAGCCTTAGCTGTGTCATCCGCTTTGGGGGAAAGTATTGATTCAGGAATTTTTCTGTCAGCTGTTTCCATGTCCTTATGCTGGCCTTAGGTTGGTTATTTAACCACCTCTTAGCTTGATCTTTCACAGCAAATGGAAACAGTAATAGTCTGTAGACATCCTGATCTATTTCCTTATCATGTACTGTGTCAGCAATTTGTAAAAACTGTGCCAGAAACTCTGTAGGTTCTTCCTGTGGAAGACCGGAATACTGGCAATTTTGCTGCACCATGATAATGAGCTGAGGATTCAACTCAAAGCTACTGACTCCAATGGAGGGTATGCAGATACTACTCCCTTATGAAGCAGTAGAGGGGTTAGCATACGACCCCAGAGTCCTCCTGGACTGTTCATTTCCACTTAGATCCATGATGGAGAAAGGGAGATGATGTAAAAAATATTTTTATTTTTATTTATTTATTTATTTATTTATTTCGAAAATAAAATAAATTAAAAGAAAATAAATAAAAATAGGTGAAGATTTTCGAAAAAATGAGGGGAGAGAAAGTGGTAAGGAAGTTTTGAAAAAGATATGATTTGGAAAAGATTTTAAAATTTAAAAAAAATCTGAATTTTTTTTTAAAAAATGATTTTCGAAAATTTGTTTTAAAATTAGAGAGAAAAGATATTTTTGAATTTAGTGAGGAAAGAGAAAAACAATAAAATAGCACAAGACTTAAAATTTTTAGATCTAATGCTCCTTGTTTTCGAAAATTTTGGAGGGAAAACACCAAGGAACACCAAACTTAAAATTTTAAGATCACGGCACAAGGAAAACTCAAGAACACTTTGAAAACTCACAAGAACACAAGCTCATGAAGGAAGAGCACCAAACTTAAAATTTTTAGAACCCCAAACTAAAATTTTCAAAAAACACAGAAAAATCAACAGGAAAACACCAAACTTAAAGTTTGGCACAAGATTTAATATAAAAATTATTTTTTTCTTTTGAAAAAGATTTTAAGAAAAGGAAAATAAGGATTCTAAAATTCTAACACGACAACAATAAGAGACTCTAAATTAAAAAGAGAAATTTTTCCTAATCTAAGCAACAAAATAAGCCGTCAGTTGTCCAAACACGAACAATCCCCGGCAACGGCGCCAAAAACTTGGTGCACGAATTGTGAATCACACTTTTCACAACTCGTACCACTAACCAGCAAGTGCACTGGGTCGTCCAAGTAATACCTTACGTGAGTAAGGGTCGAATCCCACGGAGATTGTTGGTTTGAAGCAATCTAAGGTTATCTTGCAATTCTTAGTTAGGAAATCAATTATATTTATCAGTTGAATTGCGAATGAACAAGAGAGCATGGGTTAAAAGTTACTTGTTATGTAGTAATGGAGAATATGTTGGAGTTTTGGAGATGCTTTGTCTTCTGAATCTCTGCTTTCCTCTGTTCTCTAATTCATGAACGCACGTCCTTCTATAGCAAGCTGTGTGTTGGGGCATCACCGTTGTCAATGGTTACATCCCCTCCTCTTGTGAAAATGGTCCAAATGCTCTGTCACAGCACGGCTAATCATCTGAGGTTCCCGATCATGCTGGAATAGGATTCACCCTCCTTTTGCGTTTGTCACTACGCCCAGCACTCGCGAGTTTGAAGCTCGTCATAGTCATTCAATCCCTGAATCCTACTCGAAATACCACAGACAAGGTTTAGACTTTCCGGATTCTCATGAATGCCGCCATCAATCTAGCTTATACCACGGAGATTCTGATTAAGGAATCTAAGAGATATTCATTCAATCTGATGTAGAATGGAGGTGGTTGTCAGACACACGTTCATGGATTGAGGAAGGTGATGAATGTCACTGATCATCACCTTCTCCATAGTTAGGCGCAATTGGATATCTTAGATAGGAACACGCATGTTGAATAGAAAACAGAAATACTTGCATTAATTCATTGAGACACAGCAGAGCTCCTCACCCCCAACAATGGAGTTTAGAGACTCATTCCGTCAAAGAGTACAAAGTTTTTATCTAAAATGTCATGAGATCCCAAATAAGTCTCTAAAAGTTGTTTAAATATTAAACTAGTAGCCTAGGTTTACAAAAAGTGAGTAGACTATGATAGATAGTGCAGAGATCCACTTCTGGGGCCCACTTGGTATGTGCTGTGGCTGAGACTTAAACATTTCACGTGCATAAGGTTGTTTTGGGCGTTCAACGCCAGGTTTGGATCCATTTCTGGCGTTGAACTCCAACTTTTAATCCTTTTCTGGCGCTGGACGCCAGAATTGGGCAGAGAACTGGCGTTGAATGCCAGTTTACGTCATCTATCCTTGAGCAAAGTATGGACTATTATACATTGCTGGAAAGCCCTGGATGTCTACTTTCCAACGCAATTGGAAGCTCGCCATTTTAATTTCTGTAGCTCCAGAAAATCCACTTTGAGTGCAGGGAGGTCAGAATCCAACAGCATCAGCAGTCCTTTTTCAACCTGAATAAGATTTTTGCTCAGCTCCCTCAATTTCAGCCAGAAAAATACCTAAAATTACAGAAAAATACACAACTCATAGTAAAGTCCAGAAATATAAATTTTTCCTAAAAACTAATGAAAGTAAACTAAAAACTAACTAAGACATACTAAAAACTATATGAAATTAACTCCAAAAAGCGTATAAAATATCTGCTCATCACCTTAATATATAAGCAATTATAGCACACAACCTCATGAAAATGCATCAATTTACTCATGGTTGATTGAATCTAAGTACACATGAATTTCTACCCAAATGGCTTACTTGTAACTCAAGAAAGTGTATAAAACCTATTAAAAACAAAGGAAAAAGACTAGTAAAACTAGGCTAAGATGCCTTGGCATCACAACACCAAACTTAAATCTTGCTTGTCCCCAAGCAAGCATCAAACATAAGAGAGAATGACATGAAACAGAGAAGTGTGCATATCCTTATTAAGCATATAGTTGAATTTAGTCCATGGGGTTTGTATGCAGACAATGGTGGTTCATTTATTGTTTGCTGTTACATAAGAGATGTTTCCTTAAAGGTTTACTAAGTTTGCTGCTATAAGGCTTTACTTTGGCTTGTTCCCTTGCTAACTTTTCCTTCTTTTTTTTGCTCAGAGAGCTTATTATTCTTTGAAGGCTTGGTGGCAAATGTTGCAGCAGCCTTTGGCTTAATTTTTGCTCAACATTCCTTCACCACAGACACATGGCTCACCGTTTTCTTCCTAGGATCATTGATGCCCAACATCTCTTTGGATAACTAAATATTTTGTGGCTAGGTTGCTCTTTATTGTGGACTTTCAGTTGGCAATCCCAAATCAGTTGATCTAAGTGGCCAAGTTTTGAAATACTCCTCAGAACTTACTTGTCCAAGCATATCCTAGTACAAAAACACCACAGGCATGTGTCATAGGGTCCAAGCTATTGGTGCCTAGCCTTATCTTTTGTTTTCTTTACCACTTTTGGCTATTTCTCTTTCTTTTTCTTTTTGTTTTATTTCATTCTCAAGGGATTTTTAATGATACAAGCCTTTATAACAGCAAACTAGTTCATTTCTTCAAAGAACATATCATTATGCAGCATTTATTTTATGAACCATGCATTGAATCAACAAATACCACCACTAACTTTCATTCTAACTTTTGCAACATTGGATATTTACTTCCTAATTCAAACACTTCTCTTTTATTCAGGCACATGGGAAACAAAACAAAATTCAAGGTAATGAAGGATGACCATTATTATGCATATTAGCATTCTTGACAAACAATTTCACTTTCAACCAAATGAATACTTTAGTAGGACATATAGGAATTTCCAAATTAAAGTACTTCAAAGCAGCAAGGATTAAGTATCAATACAACCTGTTGGGAATATCTTCTCACCTCTTTTTCTGTCATCATTATCTCTCCTTGTTGTATTTCCTTTGGACAATGATGCAGGTTCCCTCTACCGATTGAATATTTTCCTGCATAGTTCTCAAAAGTGGCTTGCTTCTCAAGCCCTTAAGTATATGGTTAATATGCATGAATTTAAGACGGCTTTCAAACTTATTTTGGTGTGGAAACACCAAACTTATGCAGAAGGTGAGAATGTGCTTTTAAATGAGATTTTGGTGGAACACCAAACTTAGAATCCTTCATTCTCCCTTAATTTATTTTGGTGTGCAACACCAAACTTAGATCCTTGCAATACAGACAAAGCTACTCAACCTTTTTATTGAACTAGCTATGAAAAGTAAATTACCTCAGGTTGGGTTGCCTCCCAATAAGCGCTTCTTTATTGTCATTAGCTTGACATCCTTCATTCTTGCTTAGCTTAGGTTCTGAACCTCTTTTTCTTTGTCCCATTGTCCCATTATACTATAACCTTTGAACCAATCAAGTATTGTCTAAACTTATCAAATGCATATACAATTGCCAAAAGCTCTTTCTCAGTAGTGGTATAATTTTTCTGTATTTCATTTAAAACTTTGCTGGCATAATATATGACATGGTGCAACTTGTCTTTCTTTTGCCCCAACACAGCACCAATAGCAAGGTCACTTGCATCACACATAAGTTCAAAAGGTAGTTTCCAATCAGGGGGTGTGATAATTGGTGCTGTAATGAGTTTTCTCTTTAAGGTTTCGAAGGCATGTTTGCTGGTGTCATCAAAGATGAAAGGGCTATCAAGCATTAGCAAGTTGCTCAATGATTTTGCTATTTTTGAAAAATCTTTGATGAACCTCCTGTAAAAGCCAGCATGCCCAAGAAAGCTCCTTACTGCTTTCACATTAACAGGTATAGGAAGTTTTTCAATAATTTCTATTTTAACTTTATCAACTTCTATACCTTTGCATGACACTTTATGCCCAAGAACTATCCCTTTAGGAACCATAAAATGGCATTTCTCCCAATTTAATATCAGGTTAGTTTCTTGGCATCTTTTCAAAACAAGAGTTAAATGATGCAGACAAGTGTTAAATGAATTGTCAAAGACAGAAAAATCATCCATGAAGACTTCTAAAATTTTTTCCACCATATCGGAGAAAATAGAAAGCATACACCTTTGAAAGGTGGCTGGGGCATTGCATAGCCCAAAGGGCATCCTCCTGTAGGTGAAAACTCCAAATGGACATATGAAGGAAGTCTTTTCTTGATCCTTAGGATCCACCACTTTTTGATTGTATCCAGAATACCCATCCAAGAAGCAATAATAGGCATGGCCGGCCAATCTTTCCAGCATCTGATCAATGAATGGGAGAGGAAAGTGATCTTTCCTTGTAGCATCATTTAATCTTCTATAATCTATACACATCCTCCATCCAGTCACTATCCTAGTGGGGATCAACTCATTCTTCTCATTAGTGATGACTGTCATTCCTCTTTTTTTTGGTACAACTTGAACCGGACTCACCCATGAGCTGTCAGAGATTGGAAAGATTATCCCAGCATTCCATAACTTCATGACTTCTTTTTGAACTACCTCCTTTATGGTTGGTTTGAGCCTTCTTTGGGGTTGAACTACAGGCTTTGATTCTTCTTCCAATAGAATTTTGTGCATACAAATGGCTGGGCTAATGCCTTTGATGTCTTCAATTGTCCACCCCAAGGCTGTTTTGTGAGCTTTTAGTACTTCAATTAACCTTGCTTCTTCTTCCAAATTCAAAGAGGAGTTAATGATCACTGGCAGGACCTCTTCTTCTCCAAGAAACACATATTTGAGGTGAGGGGGAAGGGGCTTCAACTCCTGTCTTGGCTTCTCCTTCTCCTTATCTTTAATGGAAATTTCTACCACTTCCTCTTCTTGTTCCTCCTCCACTTCTTCTCCATGTTGCTCTTGACAGGTGGCCTCTAACATTTCTTCTATCAGACTTTCTATCATATCCACTTTCATGTAGTTCTCTTGTTCAGGGGGGTGTTGCATTGATTTAAAGACATTAATGACCATTTGCTCATTGTGCACCCTGAAGATCATCTCTCTCTTTTCTACGTCAATAATGGCTCTGGCTGTGGCTAGAAATGGCCTTCCTAAGATGATTGAATTGTTTCCTTCCTCTTCTGTATCCAAAATCACAAAATCCACAGGGAAGATAAACTCCCCCACCTTTACTAAGAGATTTTCCATAATTCCATTGGGTGTCTTGATTGATCTATCAGCCATTACCAATGACATTCTGGTGGGTTTTAGTTCTTCTATGGCAAGCTTTCTCATTATTGAGAGGGGCATTAAGTTGATACTGGCACCAAGGTCACAGAGAGCTTTGTTGAGAACCATTTTGCCAATGGTGCATGAGACTACAAAGCTCCCTAGATCTTTGAGCTTTGGTGGAATACCCTTTTGAATCACAGCACTACATTCCTCGGTGAGCAATACAGTCTCCTTCTCAAGCCAACTTCTCTTTTTATTAATAAGCTCTTTTAGAAATTTGGCATATAGAGGCATCTGCTCCAATGCCTCAGCCAAGGGAATGTTTATCTCTAACTTCTTGAAAGTCTCAAGGAACTTATGAAAGTGTTGATCCTTTGCTTCTTTGTTGAATCTTTGGGGATATGGTAGTGGAGGTGTAAAGCTCTTCTCTGCTTGCTGCTGTCCTTGGGTTTGTTCCTCCTTTTCTCCCCTTGAATTGTGTGGCTGGCTGTCCTTCTCTTTGAGCTTCTCTGGGACATTTTTGCTTGTTGTCATGTCCCTTTTGCTAGCTTCCTCTTTCTCTGTTGGCTCTTTGTTGCTGTCCTTAGGCTTTTTGGTTGCTTCTTTGTTGTCCACCAATGTCTTCCCACTCCTTAGCTGTATAGCTTTGCACTCTTCTTTTGGATTAGGAATGGTGTCACTTAGTAATGAGCTTGATGGCCTTTCAATAGCAATTTGCTTGGAAAGCTGTCCAATCTGTCTCTCCATATTCTTCATGGAAGCTTCTTGGTTCTTTGTTGTCATCTCTTGGTGCTTCATTATTTTCTCCATTAAGAGCTCCAGATTGGTGATCCTCTGAGAGTCTTGTGAGATTAGTTGGTTGTGGGGTGTTGAATTTTGATGGTAAGTGTTTTGGTTAGTGGTTTGATTATTGGATGGATGATGGTTAGAGTTGGGGTAAGTGTTTTGTGGTTTCTGTATGTATTTTCATTGTTATTCTAGTGGTTGTTGTGGTTTGTGTTTTTCCAACTGTTTTGGGTTGAGTTCCTTTGCCATGGCTATTGAGTCTGAGTGTGATTATTTCCCCATTTGAGATTGGGGTGATTCTTCCAAGATGGGTTATAAGTGTCACCATAAATCTCATTGTGTCCAGAGCCTTAATTGTTGATGAGCGGATAATTTATACGCTTTTTGGCATTATTTTTACTTAGTTTTTAGTATGATTTAGTTAGTTTTTAGTATATTTTTATTAGTTTTTCAATAAAAATCACATTTCTGGACTTTACTATGAGTTTGTGTGTTTTTCTGTGATTTCAGGTAATTTCTGGCTGAAATTGAGGGACTTGAGCAAAAATCAAATTCAGAGGCCGAAGAAGGACTGCAGATGCTGTTGGATTCTGACCTCCCTACACTCAAAGTGAATTTTCTGGCGCTACAGAACTCCAAATGGCGCGCTCTTAATTGCGTTGGAAAGTAGACATCCAGGGCTTTCCAGCAATATATAATAGTGCATACTTTGTCCGAGTTTAGATGACGCAAACTGGCATTCAACGCCAGTTCTATGTTGCATTCTGGAGTTAAACGCCAGAAACAGGTTGCAAAGCGGAATTAAACGCCAGAAACAGGTTACAAACTGACGTTCAACTCCAAGAGAAGCCTCTACACGTGTAAAGCTCAATGCTCAGCCCACGCATACACCAAGTGGGCCCCGTAAGTGAATTTCTGCATCATTTACTCATTTCTGTAAAACCTAGTAACTAGTTTAGTATAAATAGGACTTTTTATTATTGTATTTGAAGTCTGAGTTATTCCGGTTCCCATCTGGGGCTGAGACCAATGAACTCCATTATCACTTATGTATTTTCAACGGTAGAGTTTCTACACACCATAGATTAAGGTGTGGAGCTCTGCTATTCCTCATGAATTAATGCAAAGTACTATTGTTTTTCTATTCAATTCAAGCTTATTCCTATTCTAAGATATTCATTCGCACCTAAGAACATGATGAATGTGATGATTATGTTACGCTCATCACCATTCTCACCTATAAAAGCGTGCCTGACAACCACTTCCGTTCTACATGAAGATGACATAGAATGAGTATCTCTTAGATATCTAATACAGGGGACCGAGTCCGAGATATTAGAATCTTCGTGGTATAAG
This sequence comes from Arachis hypogaea, assembly GCF_003086295.3. Taxonomy (NCBI): domain Eukaryota; kingdom Viridiplantae; phylum Streptophyta; class Magnoliopsida; order Fabales; family Fabaceae; genus Arachis; species Arachis hypogaea. Next base: position 59,850,107 of record NC_092050.1, read on the forward strand.
TTAGAACCCATGGATGGCCATTCCCGAGATCCAGAAAGTCTAAACCTTGTCTGTGGTATTCCGAGTAGGATCTAGGAAGGGATGGCTGTGACGAGCTTCAAACTCGCTAGTGCTGGGCATAGTGACAGACGCAAAAGGATAGTAAATCCTATTCCAGTATGATCGAGAACCGACAGATGATTAGCCATACAGTGACAGCGCATTGGACCATTTTCACAGAGAGGATGGGATGTAGCCATTGACAAAGGTGATGCCCTACATACAGCTTGCCATGGAAGGGAGTAGGAATGATTGGATGAAGACAGCAGGAAAGCAGAGGTTCAGGAGGAACGAAAGCATCTCTACACGCTTATCTGAAATTCTCACCAATGAATTACATGAGTATCTCTATCCTAGTTTATATTTTAATTATATTTTTATTATCAAAACGCTATAACTATTTGAATCCGCCTAACTGAGATTTACAAGGTGACCATAGCTTGCTTCAAGCCGACAATCTCCGTGGGATCGACCCTTACTCACGTAAGGTTTATTACTTGGACGACCCAGTGCACTTGCTGGTTAGTTGTGCGGAGTTTTGACAAAGTGTGATTCACGTTTAAGAGCACCAAGTCTTTGGGAGCCATTGTTGATGATCGCAATTTCGTGCACCAAGTTTTTGGCACCGTTGCCGGGGATTGTTCGAGTTTGGACAACTGACGGTTCATCTTGCTGCTCAGATTAGGTAATTTTATTTTAATTTTAAGCTTTTTGTTTTTATTATTCTTATTTTCGATAAAAAATAAATAAAAATATTTTCAAAAATATATTTTTATTCAGAATTTTTAAGAAAAAATTCTAGAGTTTCATGAAGCATGTTGAAACCTGGCTGGCTGTAAAGCCATGTCTAATTCATTTGGACTGGGGCTTCCACCTATCAGCATAGAATGAAGTTGGATGAAATATCAGCTGTTGTATGTCTGATTTGTATCTGCTAAAGCTTGGCTGGCCATTGGCTATGTCTAGTGTTTTGGACCGGAGCTTTCACTGAAAGCTTGGCTGGCTAGTGAGTCATGTCTAATTCCTGGACTGGAGCTTTAGACTAACATTGCAAGATTCCTGGAATTCCTATTAAAAATTTTGAAATCCTTATTTTGCAAATTCCAATTAATTTTCGAAAAATACCAAAAATTTTAATAAAATCATAAAATCAAAAATAATTTGATGTTTCTTGCTTGAATCTAGTGTCAAGTCATAAGTTTGGTGTCAATTGCATGTTTATCTTTCTTGCATTTTTCGAAAATTCATGCATTGCATTCTTCATGATCTTCAAGTTGTTCTTGGTAAGTCTTCTTGCTTGATCTTCATGTTTTCTTGTTTTGTGTCTTTTCTTGTTTCTCATATGCATTTTTAAATTATTAACGTCTCAACATTGAAAATTTCTAAGTTTGGTGTCTTGCATGTTTTTCTTTTCTTAAAAATTTTCAAAAATAAGTTCTTGGTGTTCATCTTGACATTCAAAGTGTTCTTGGTGTTCATCTTGACATTCATAGTGTTCTTGCATGCATCATTTGTTTTGATCCAAAACTTTCATGCATTGAGTCTTTTTCATGTTTTTCTCTTCCATCATTAAAAATTCAAAAATAAAAAAATATCCTTCCCTTTTTCTCTAATAAATTTTCGAAAATTTGATTTGATTTAGTCAAAAGTTTTAAAAATCTAGTTGTTTCTTATGAGTCAAATCAAATTTACAATTTAAAAATTCTATCTTTTTCAAATCTTTTTCAAAAATCAAATCTTTTTCATTTTTCCTTCATAATTTTCGAAAATTTCAAATTGATTTTCAAAAATCTTTTTCTTATTTTTATTTCATATTTTCGAAATTAATACTAACAATTAATGTGATTGATTCAAAAATTTTAAGTTTGTTACTTGCCTAGTAAGAAAGGTTCAATCTTTAAACTCTAGAATCATATCTTTTTAGTTTCTTGTTAGTCAAGTAATCAACTTTGATTCTCAAAATCAAATCTTTTAAATTTATTTTTCAAATATTCTTCAAAATAAGTTTCAATCACATCTTTTTCAAAATTAATTTCAAAATCTTTTCTAACTTCTTTTCTAACTTCTTATCTTTTCAAAAAATTGATTTTCAAATCTTTTTCAATTAACTACTTGACTTTTTGATTCGTTTTAAAAGTTTACTATTTCAATCATATCTTTTTCAAAACTACCTAACTAACTCTCTCTTTCTAATTTTCGAAAATCCCTTCCCTCTTTTTCAAAATTCCTCTTTAATTAACTAATTGTTTTAAACTTTAATTTAATTTAATTTCATTTTTCTTTTTTTAAATTTTTTAATTTTCACTTTAATTTTAAATTAAAAATAAAAATATTTTTATTTTAATTTGTTTAATTTTTGAAATTCTCTCCCTCTCACCTCCTTTTGTTTTTTTATTCATCTACTAACACCCCTCTTTCACCCAAGAATTCGAACTTATTCCTCTCCATTGTGTTTGGATTCTTATCTTTTCCTTCCTCCATTATTCTATTCTTATACTTACATAAGGAATCTCTATACTGTGACATAGAGGATTTCATATTTTCTGTTCTCTTCTTTTCTATATTAGCAGGAACAAGGATAAGAATATTCTTGTTGAAGCTGATCCTGAACCTGAAAGGACTCTGAAGTGGAAGCTAAGGGAAGCTAAAACACAACACTCTGAAGAGGACTTTACTGAAATTTTCGAAAAAGGAGTAGACATGGCGAAAAATAATAACAATGCAAGGAAGATGCTTGGTGACTTTACTGCACCAAATTCCAATTTACATGGAAGAAGCATCTCAATCGTTACCATTGGAGCAAACAATTTTGAACTTAAACCTCAATTAGTTTCTCTGATGCAACAGAATTGCAAGTTTCATGGACTTCCATCAGAAGATCCTTTTCAGTTCTTAACTGAATTCTTACAAATCTGTGATACTGTTAAGACCAATGGGGTTGATCCCGAGGTCTACAGGCTTATGCTTTTCCCGTTTGCTGTAAGAGACAGAGCTAGAATATGGTTAGACTCTCAACCTAAGGATAGCCTGAACTCTTGGGATAAGTTGGTCACGGCATTCTTAGCCAAGTTCCTTCCTTCTCAAAAGCTTAGTAAGCTTAGAGTGGATGTTCAAACCTTCAGACAGAAAGAAGGTGAATCTCTCTATGAAGCTTGGGAGAGATATAAGCAACTGACCAAAAAGTGTCCTTCTGACATGCTTTCAGAATGGACCATCCTGGATATATTCTATGATGGTCTGTCTAAATTATTAAAGATGTCATTGGACCATTCTGCAGGTGGATCCATTCACCTAAAGAAAATGCCTACAGAAGCTCAGGAACTCATTGACATGGTTGCTAATAACCAATTCATGTACACTTCTGAAAGGAATCCTGTAAGTAATGGGACGCCTCAAAGGAAGGGAGTTCTTGAAATTGATACTCTGAATGCCATATTGGCTCAGAACAAAATATTGACTCAGCAAGTCAATATGATCTCTCAGAGTATGAATGGATGGAAGGAATCATCCAACAGTACTAAAGAGGCATCTTTTGAAGAAGAAGCTTATGATCCTGAGAACCCTGCAATAGCAGAGGTGAATTACATGGGTGAACCCTATGGAAACACCTATAATCCCTCATGGAAAAACCATCCAAATTTCTCATGGAAGGATCAACAAAAGCCTCAACAAGGCTTTAATAATGGTGGAAGAAACAGGTTTAGCAATAGCAAACCTTTTCCATCATCCACTCAGCAACAGACAGAGAATTCTGAGCAGAACCTATCTAGCTTAGCAAATATAGTCTCTGATCTATCTAAGGCCACTGTAAGTTTCATGAATGAAACAAGGTCCTCCATTAGAAATTTGGAGGTACAAGTGGGCCAGCTAAGTAAAAGGGTCACTGAAACTCCTCCTAGTACTCTCCCAAGCAATACAGAAGAAAATCCCAAGAGAGAGTGCAAGGCCATTGATTTGACCATCATGGCCGAACCTATAAGGGAGGAGGAGGACGTGAATCCTAGTGAGGAAGACCTCCTGGGACGTTCAGTGACCAATAAGGAGTTTTCCTTTGAGGAACCAAAGGAATCTGAGGCTCATCTAGAGACCATAGTGATTTCATGAAACCTCTTTCTGCCCTTCATAAGCTCTGATGAGTATTCTTCTTCTGAAGAGAATGAAGACATTACTGAGGAGCAAGTTGCTAAGTATCTTGGTGCAATCATGAAGCTGAATGCCAAATTATTTGGTAATGAAACTTGGGAAGATGAACCTCCTTTGCTCACCAATGAACTAAATGCATTGGATAGGCAGAAATTACCTCAAAAGAAACAGGATCCTGGTAAATTCTTAATATCCTGTACCATAGGCACCATGACCTTTGAGAAGGCTCTGTGTGACCTGGGGTCAGGAGTAAACTTAATGCCACTCTCTGTAATGGAGAAACTTGGGATCTTTGAGGTGCAAACTGCTAGAATCTCATTAGAGATGGCAGACAACTCAAGAAAACAGGCTTATGGACAAGTAGAGGATGTGTTAGTAAAGGTTAAAGGCCTTTACATCCCTGCTGATTTCAGAATCCTAGACACTGGGAAGGATGAGGATGAATCCATCATCCTTGGAAGACCCTTCCTAGCCACAGCAAGAGCTGTGATTGATGTGGACAGAGGAGAGTTAGTCCTTCAACTGAATGAGGATAACCTTGTGTTTAAAACTCAAGGATCTCCTTCTGTAACCATGGAGAGGAAGCATGAAAAGCTTCTCTCACTGCAGAGTCAACCAAAGCCCCCACAGTCAAACTCTAAGTTTGGTGTTGGGAGGCCACAACCAAACTCTAAGTTTGGTGTTGAACCCCCACATTCAAACTCTAAGTTTGGTGTTGAACCCCCACATTCAAACTCTAAGTTTGGTGTTGGGAGGTTCCAATAATGCTCTGAACATCTGTGAGGCTCCATGAGAGCTCACTGTCAAGCTATTGACATTAAAGAAGCGCTTGTTGGGAGGCAACCCAATGTTATCTAATTATATTTATTTATTTTCTATTGTTATTTTATGTTTTCTTTAGGTTGATGATCATGTGAAGTCACAAAAACTACTGAGAAATAAAAAAATAGAATGAAAAATAACACACCCTGGAGGAAGAGCAGTTGGCATTAAACACCATAAACAAGCATCTGTTTGGCGTTTAATGCCAGAAACAAGCACCAAGCTGGCGTTTAACGCCAGAAACAACCATCTGCCTGGCGTTAAACGCTAGAAATAGGCTACATTTAGGCGTTTAATGTCAGAAACAAGCAGCAGTCTGGCGTTAAATGCCAGGATTGCACAGCAAGGGCGTTTTACACGCCTAATTGGAGCAGGGATGTTAAGTCCTTGGCCCCACGGGATCTGTGGACCCCACAGGATCCCACAGGATCCCCACCATTTCTTCTCTCCTCTTCACACCTTTTCATAACTCTCTTCCACAAATACCCTTCACCAATTACCTCATTCTCTCTTCCCCATCACCTCTTCACCACTCTCCCCTCCCAAACCCACCCACACATGGCCGAATCACTCACCTCCCTCCATCTCCTCCATTTTCTTCTTCTTCTACTACCGTCTTCCTTCTTTTGCTCGAGAACGAGCAAACATTTTAAGTTTGGTATGGTGAAAGCATTGTTTTTTGTTTTTCCATAACCAGTAATGGCACCTAAGGCCAGAGAAACCTCAAGAAAGAGGAAAGGAAAGGCAAAAGCTTCCACCTCCGAGTCATGGGAGTTGGAGAGATTCATCTCAAGGGTATATAGCTTAGTAGTAGAGCATTTGACTGCAAAACAAGAGATCATGGACCTCAACAAGAGCATGAGGAAAATTTTCACCATGAAATTCCTGAGATGCCTCAAGGGATGCACCTTCCTCCACAAAACTATTGGGAGCAAATCAACACCTCCCTAGGAGAATTAAGTTCCAACATGGGACAACTAAGGGTGGAGCATCAAGAGCACTCCATCATCCTTCATGAAATAAGAGAAGATCAAAGAGCTATGAGGGAGGAGCAACAAAGGCAAGGAAGAGACATAGAGGAGCTCAAAAGCACCATTGGTTCTTCAAGAAGAGGAAGACGCCACCCTCACTAAGGTGGACTCATTCCTTAATCTCCTTGTCTATTTATTTTACTATTTTTCGATTTTTGAGCTTTATGTTTTATCTATGTTTGTGTCTTTACTACATGATCACTAGTGTCTAAGTGTCTATGCCTTAAAGTTGTGAATGTCCTATGAGTCCATCACCTCTCTTAAATGAAAAGTGTTTTAATTACAAAAGAACAAGAAGTACATGGTTTTGAATTCATCCTTGAAACTAGTTTAATTATTTTGATGTGGTGATAATATTTTTTGTTTTCTGAATGAATGCTTGAACAGTGCATATGTCTTTTGATATTGTTGTTTATGAATGTTAAATATGTTGGCTCTTGAAAGAATGATGAAAAAGGAGACATGTTATTTGATAATCTGAAAAATCATAAAATTGATTCTTGAAGCAAGAAAAAGTAGTGAAGAACAAAGCTTGCAAAAAAAATTACGAGAAAAAAAAGGAGAAAAATGCAAAAAAAAAAGGAAAAAGAAAAAGCAAGCAGAAAAAGCCAAAAGCTCTTTAAACTAAGAGGCAAGAGCAAAAAGCCAATAGCCCTTAAAACCAAAAGGCAAGGGTAAAAAGGATCCAACACTTTGAGCATCAGTGGATAGGATGGCCTAAAGGAATAAAATCCTGGCCTAAGCGGCTAAACCAAGCTGTCCCTAACCATGTGTTTGTGGCGTGAAGGTGTCAAGTGAAAACTTGAGACTGAGCGGTTAAAGTCAAGGTCCAAAGCAAAAAAAAGAGTGTGCTTAAGAACCCTGGACACCTCTAATTGGGGACTTTAGCAAAGCTGAGTCACAATCTGAAAAGGTTCACCCAGTTATGTGTCTGTGGCATTTATGTATTCGGTGGTAATACTGGAAAATAAAGTGCTTAGGGCCACGGCCAAGACTCATAGTGTTCAAGAATCAACATACGGAACTAGGAGAATCAATAACACTATCTGAATTCTAAGTTCCTATAGATGCCAATCATTCTGAACTTCAAGGGATAAAGTGAGATGCCAAAACTATTCAAGAGGCAAAAAGCTAATAGTCCCGCTCATCTGATTGGAGCTAAGTTTCATTGATATTTTTGAATTTATAGTATATTCTCTTCTTTTTATCCTATTTTATTTTCAGTTGCTTGGGGACAAGCAACAATTTAAGTTTGGTGTTGTGATGAGCGGATAATTTATACGGTTTTTGGCATTGTTTTTACATAGTTTTTAGTATGATTTAGTTAGTTTTTAGTATATTTTTATTAGTTTGTGTGTTTTCCTGTGATTTCAAGTAATTTATGGCTAAAATTGAGGGACTTGAGCAAAAATCAGATTCAGAGGCTGAAGAAGGACTGCAGATGCTATTGGATTCTAACCTCCCTGCACTCAAAGTGGATTTTCTGGAGCTACAGAACTCCAAATGGCGCGCTCTCAATTTCGTTAGAAAGTAGACATCCAGGGCTTTCCAGCAATATATAATAGTTCATACTTTGCCCAAGTTTAGATGATGCAAACTGGCGTTCAACGCCAGTTCTATGTTGCATTCTGTAGTTAAACGCCAGAAACAGGTTGCAAAGTGGACTTAAACGCCAGAAACAGGTTACAAACTGGCGTTCAACTCCAAGAGAAGCCTCTACACGTGTAAAGCTCAATGCTCAGCCCAAGCACACACCAAGTGGTCCCCGGAAGTGGATTTCTGCATCATTTACTCATTTCTGTAAACCCTAGTAACTAGTTTAGTATAAATAGGACTTTTTATTATTGTATTCGAAGTCTGAGTTATTCCGGTTCCCCTCTGGGGCCGAGACCAATGAACTCCATTATCACTTATGTATTTTCAACGGTAGAGTTTCTACACACCATAGATTTAGGTGTGGAGCTCTGTTGTTCCTCATGAATTAATGCAAAGTACTATTGTTTTTCTATTCAATTCAAGCTTATTCCTATTCTAAGATATTCATTCGCACCCAAGAACATGATGAATGTGATGATTATGTGACGCTCATCACCATTCTCACCTATGAACGCGTGCCTGACAACCACTTCCGTTCTACATGAAGATGAGATAGAATGAGTTTCTCTTAGATATCTAATACAGGGGACTGAGTCTGAGATATTAGAATCTTCGTGGTATAAGTTAGAATCCATGGATGGCCATTCCCGAGATCCGAAAAGTCTAAACATTGTCTGTGGTATTCCGAGTAGGATCTGGGAAGGGATGGTTGTGACGAGCTTCAAACTCGCGAGTGCTGGGCGTAGTGACAAACGCAAAAGGATAGTAAATCCTATTCCAGTATGATCGAGAACCGACAGATGATTAGCCATGCAGTGACAGTGCGTTGGACCATTTTCACAGAGAGGATGGGATGTAGCCATTGACAACGGTGATGCCCTACATACAGCTTGCCATGGAAGGGAGTAGGAATGATTAGATGAAGACAGCAGGAAAGCAGAGGTTCAGGAGGAACGAAAGCATCTCTACATGCTTATCTGAAATTCTCACAAATGAATTACATGAGTATCTCTATCCTAGTTTATATTTTAATTATATTTTTATTATCAAAATGCTTTAACTATTTGAATCCGCCTGACTGAGATTTACAAGGTGACCATAGCTTGCTTCAAGCCGACAATCTCCGTGGGATCGACCCTTACTCACGTAAGGTTTATTACTTGGACGACCCAGTACACTTGCTGGTTAGTTGTGTGGAGTTGTGACAAAGTGTGATTCATGTTTAAGAGCACCAAGTCTTTGGGAGCCATTCTTGATGATCGCAATTTCGTGCACCAATTGTGCATGTAATTCACTTGTTCTTGTTGTTGGTCTTCACAAGCTTCTTCACCTTGTCCCCATGTGGTTGATGGCTGACTTGTATTTACTGCTGCAACTTGGAGGCTATCAATCCTTTTAGCTATTTGCTCAAATTGTTGCTGAATCTGTTGCTGCATCATTTTGTTTTGAGCTAGGATTGAGTCTACTCCTTACAACTCCATCACTCCTTTCCTTTGTGATGGTTGGCGTTGCCTTTGGTGAGCAAAGAAATATTGGTTGTTAGCCACCATATCAATGAGATTTTGGACCTCCTCTACAGTTTTCATGAGTTGCAAGGAGCCTCCAGCTGAGTGATTCAGTGCTTCTTGAGCCTTCAAAGTGAGTCCTTCATAGAAGTTTTGAAGCTTGTCCCATTCAGTGAACATGTCTGGTCGACATTTCCTGAGCAAAGTCTTGTATCTCTCCCATGCTTCATATAGAGTTTCAGCATCCAATTGTGTGAATGTTTGCACTTCAGTCTTCAATCTAATAATCCTCTGAGGTAGGTAAAATTTAGCAAGGAACTTGCTCACTAGATCTTCCCAAGTGTTGATGCTCTCTCTTGGAAATGTCTCCAACCATTGAGTAGCTTTGTCTCTGAGAGAGAATGGGAATAGCAACAGCTTGTAGATGTCTGGATGCACACCATTAGATTTGTTAGTATCACATATCCTCAGGAAAGTGGATAAGTGTTGGTTTGGGTCTTCAAGTGGCCCTCCTCCAAAAGAGCAATTGTTTTGGACCAATGTGATGAGTTGTGGCTTCAAGTCAAAGTTATTTGCATTGACATTTGGGGTAAGGATGCTACTTCTACAATGTCTAGGATTTACAAATGTATAAGAGGCCAATACTCTCCTCTGTGGTGGATTGTTGTTGACCCCTCCTTCTGGATGATTGGGATTAGAGGGATCCCCCTCCATTTCGTGATATTCCTCCTCAAAATCTTCTTCTCCAACAACAGCCTTCCCTCTAGCTTCTCTTCTTATCCTTCTGAGAGTTCTTTCGTCTTGTTCACAAAAGGTAGGTATAGCTCTTCTTGTACCTGACATACAAACAAAACACAAGAAACACACAAAACCAGAAAACTAGTAACGCTTCAATCTATTGCTAGAGTGAAGTTTTGGTTAGCTTACGCAAAAATTCAAACAGTTAATGTGTTAGTCAAAAATTAAAGAAAGAAATGCTTGATCTAGATTACCACCTCACTTAATCATTGTCAATCTAATCAATCCCCGGCAACGGAGCCAAAAACTTGATGGATATTTTGGAAAACAAATTCCAATCACCTAAAACTCACCGGCAAGTGTACCGGGTCGCATCAAGTAATAATAACTCACGTGAGTGAGGTCGATCCCACATGGATTGAAGGATTGAGCAATTTTAGTTTAGTGGTTGATTTAGTCAAGCGAACAAGAATTGATTTGAGTGATTTGTATCCAACAGAAGTTAAATTGCATGAAATTTAAAGGGAGAGGGATAATTGACAAGAATTTAAAGTACAGAGAAATTAAAAGAGCAGAATCTTAAAGTGTAAGTAATGTAAATTGCAGAAACTTAGATTGCAAGAAATGAAAATGACTGAAGCTTAAAGTGCAAGAAATGTAAATTGCTTGAATTATAAAAGGAATTAGGAATTGGGATTGCAGAAATTTAATGAAGAAAAGTAAATTGCAACAAGCAAAAGAGTAAAAGATGAGTTGAATCAAAGTAGATCTCAAATAGAAAAGTAAATTGGCTTGAAGAAGCTTCAGCAGATGAACAGAAAGAAAAATAAAGGATCTCAGGGGTCAAGAGACTAGAAAACCAAGTCTAGATCTCACTGCCTTCCTTGATCCAATTCAAAGATCAATTGCAAACAAAATGAAAGATGAAAATCAGTAAAGAAACTTGAATTATACAGAAAAAGAAACAAAGAGATCTCAAGGTGAGGTTGAGACAGAATTTCCTCAACTCTTCACTTTCAAGACTCAAGTAAGCTTTGCAGAAAAGAAAATAGAAAAGGCAGAGGGGAAGAGAACTCAATTCTCCTCCTAATTCTCCAAGATCAAAAAGAAAGCTCTCCAAATTACAAGTTCCAATTCTAACAGAGGTCCAAAAAAGTCCTATCTAAATCAAACTAACTTCTATTTATACACTTCCTTCTATGAGCCTTGAATTTAGGCCTTGGCCTTGATGGAATTGGATTGAAGATAGCCTCAGTTGATTGCTCTTGGACTTGAGAAGAAATCCGTTTGCAATTTGGACTTTGGAGCATTCACGTTTGAGTCAACGTTTGAGGCAAATGTTGACTCAAACGTTTGCGTGTTAGCATTATACAGAACGGTGCTTTTCTGTCACTCACGTTTGAGGTCAAACGTGAGCTCAAACGTGCTCCCTCCAAGGCAATTTTTGCAGCCAACATTTGACCTCACATTTTAGGCAAATGTTGGCACAAACGTTAGTCCTCCTGGGTGTGTTATTGTGCCAACGTTTGACCTCAAGTTTGAGGCAAACGTTGGCGCAAACGTTGCTTCCTCCAGGGTTAATTTTTGAGCCAACGTTTGACCTCAAGTTTGAGGCAAACATTGGCGCAAACATTGGCTTCTCCTGGGTGTGTTTTTGAGCCAACGTTTGACATCAAGTTTGAGGCAAACGTTGGTGCAAACGTTGGCTTTCTCCAGGGTAGCTTTTCTGCCTTCATTTCCGTGCTGCCATCCCCTTTCTTCAACCTTCCTCCAAGTCTTTTGGTCACCTATCATCAATCAACAAATGCATCAAAGCTATGCTGAAATCATGAGACTTCTTCTTATCTTTAATATATAAGCAATTATAGCACACAACCTCATAAAAATGCATCAATTTACTCATGGTTGATTGAATTCAAGTACACATAAATTTTAACCAAATGGCTTACTTGTAACTCAAGAAAGTGTATAAAACATATTAAAAACAAAGGAAAAAGACTAGCAAAACTAGGCTAAGATGCCTTGGCATCAGTAAGAGTGCCCAATATATAAGATGTAAGGTTCCTGGACGCCAAAGGCAATCCTAGAACTTCGCATCAAAAACAAATATCCAAGCTAAACAAAATAAATAACTTAAACCATAAACCATAAACAAGGTTATCTAAGGACACACAAGACATCTCTTGGGTGGTCCATAAGTGACCTTAAGGGCATTAGCCCAGCAAGATGCACGCACAAGATCCTATTGGAGGATGATGCTAAGCCAGTGGTTCAACCACAGAGGCAGCTAAATCCATCCATGAAGGAAGTGGTGCAGAAAGAGGTCACTAAGTTACTAGAGGCTGGGATTATTTATCCTATTTCTGATAGCCCCTGGGTGAGCCCTGTCCACGTTGTCCCCAAGAAGGGAGGTATGACAGTGGTTCATAATGAAAAGAATGAACTGGTTCCTACAAGAACAGTTACAGGGTGGCGTATGCGTATTGACTACAGAAGGCTCAATACAGCCACCCGAAAGGATCAATTTCCCTTACCATTCATAGACCAGATGCTAGAGAGACTAGCAGGTCATGAATATTACTGCTTTTTGGATGGCTATTCAGGTTACAACCAAATTGCAGTGGATCCTCAAGACCAAGAGAAAACAGCATTCACATGTCCTTCTGGAGTATTTGCCTACAGAAGGATGCCTTTTGGTCTGTGCAATGCACCTACGACCTTTCAGAGATGCATGCTCTCTATTTTCTCTTATATGGTGGGAAATTTTTTGGAAGTCTTCATGGATGACTTTTCAGTATTTGGAGACTCATTCAGCTCCTGTCTTGACCATTTAGCACTTGTTCTGAAAAGATGCCAAGAGACCAACCTAGTTTTAAACTGGAAAAAATGTCACTTCATGGTGACTGAAGGAATTGTCCTTGGGCATAAAATTTCAAACAAGGGAATAGAGGTGGATCAAGCTAAAGGGGAAGTAATTGAAAAATTACCACCACCTGCCAATGTAAAGGCAATCAGAAACTTTCTGGGACATGCAGGATTCTATAGGAGGTTCATAAAGGATTTTTGGTGCACGAAATTGTGATCATCAACAATGGCGCCAAAGACTTGGAGCTCTCAAACGTGAATCACACTTTGTCACAATTCCACACAACTAACCAGCAAGTGCACTGGGTCGTCCAAGTAATAAACCTTACGTGAGTAAGGGTCGATCCCACGGAGATTGTCGGCTTGAAGCAAGCTATGGTCATCTTGTAAATCTCAGTCAGGCGGATTCAAATGGTTATGGAGTTTAAGGTGATGAAAATAAACATAAAATAAAGATAGAGATACTTATGTAATTCATTGGTGGATTTCAGATAAGCGTATGAAGATGCTTTGTTCCCCTTGAACCTCTGCTTTCCTATTGCCTTCTTCCAATCATTCATACTCCTTTCCATGGCAAGCTTTATGTTGCACATCACCGTTGTCAATGGCTACATCCCATCCTCTCAGTGAAAATGGTTCTGATGCTCTGTTACAACATCGGCTAATCAGCTGTCGGTTCTCGATCATGTCGGAATAGGATCCATTGATCCTTTTGCGTCTGTCACACGCCCCACAATCGTGAGTTTGAAGCTCGTCACAGTCATCCCTTCCCAGATCCTACTCGGAATACCACAGACAAAGTTTAGACTTTCCGGATCTCAGGAATGGCTGCCATTAATTCTAGCCTATACCACAAAGGTTCCAATCTGAGATTAGAAACCCAAGAGATATACATTCAAGCCATTGCTAGTAGAACAGAGGTGGTTGTCAGGCACATGTTCATAGGTGAGAATGATGATGAGTGTCACGGATCATCACATTCATCAAGTTGAAGAACGAATGAATATCTTGGAGAAGAAATAGACCTGAGTTGAATAGAAAAACAATAGTACTTTGTATTAATTCATGAAGAACAGCAAAGCTCCACACCTTAATCTATGGTGTGTAGAAACTCCACCGTTGATAATACATAAGAACAAGGGTCAGGCATGGTCATGAGGCCAGCCTCCCAAAACGTGACCAGTGTATGAAAGTATGAGTAAAAGATTGATAGTCTCAAAATACAATAGCAAAAGGTCCTATTTATAGAGAACTAGTAGCCTAGGGTTACAGAAATGAGTAATTAATGCAGAAACCTTCTTCCGGGCCCACTTGGTGTGTGCTTGGACTGAGCATTGAAGCTTTCATGTGTAGAGACTTTTCTTGGAGTTAAATCCCAGCTTTTGTGCCAGTTTGGGCGTTTAACTCCAGCTTTTGTGCCAGTTTTGGAGTTAAACGCCAGAATTCTTGAGCTGACTTGGAACGCCTGTTTGGGCCATCAAATCTCGGGCAAATATGGACTATTATATATTTCTGAAAAGCCCATGATGTCTACTTTTCAACGCAATTGAGAGCGCGCCAATTGGGCTTCTGTAGCTCCAGAAAATCCACTTTGAGTGCAGGGAGGTCAGAATCCAACAGCATCTACAGTCTTTTTTCAGCCTCTGAATCAGATTTTCGCTCAGGTCCCTCAATTTCAGCTAGAAAATATCTAAAATCATAGAAAAACACACAAACTCATAGTAAAGTCCAGAAGAGTGATTTTTATTTAAAAACTAATAAAAACATAATAAAAACTAACTAAAATATACTAAAAACATACTAAAAACAATGCCAAAAAGCGTATAAATTATCCGCTCATCACAACAACAAACTTAAATTGTTGCTTGTCCCCAAGCAACTGAAAATCAAATAGGATAAAAAGAAGAGAATATACAATGAATTCCAAAAACATCTATGAAGATCAGTATTAATTAGATGAGTGGGGCTTTTAGCTTTTTGCTTCTGAACAGTTTTGGCATCTCACTTTATCCTTTGAAGTTCAGAATGATTGGCATCTATAAGAACTCAGAATCCAGATAGTGTTATTGATTCTCCTAGTTAAGTATGTTGATTCTTGAACACGGCTACTTTATGAGTCTTGGTCATGGCCCTATGCACTTTGTTTTCCAGTATTATCACCGGATACATAAATGCCACAGACACATAACTGGGTGAACCTTTTAAGATTGTGACTCAGCTTTGCTATAGTCCCCAATTAGAGGTGTCCAGGGTTCTTAAGCACACTCTTCTTTTTGCTTTGGACCTCGACTTTAACCGCTCAGTCTCAAGTTTTCACTTGACACCTTCACGCCACAAGCACATGGTTAGGGACAGCTTAGTTTGGCCGCTTAGGCCAGGATTTTATTCCTGTGGGCCCTCCTATCCACTAATGCTCAAAGCCTTGGATCCTTTTTATCACCCTTGCCTTTTGGTTTAAAGGGGTATTGGCTTTTTTTGCTTGCTTTCCCTTTTTTTTCTCTCTTTTTTTTTTCTTTTTTTTCTTTTTTTTTTGCCTCTCTTTTTTTTTTCTGCAAGCTTTTCACTGCTTTTTCTTGCTTCACGAATCAATTTTATGATTTTTCAGATCATCAGATAACATTTCTCATTTTCCTTTCGATCTTTCAAGAGCCAACAATTTTAACATTCATAAACAATCAAATTCAAAAATATGCACTGTTCAAGCATTCATTCAGAAAAACAATAGTATTGCCACCACATCAAGATAATTAAACTGTTTTAAAATTTGAAATTCATGCACTTCTTTTTCTTTTTCAATTAAAAATATTTTTCATTTAAGAAAGGTGATGGATTCATTTTCATATCTTTGAGGCATAGACACTTAGATACTAATGATCATGTAATAAAGACACAAACATAAATAAACATAAAGCACAATTTTTGAAAAACAGAAAATAAAGAACAAGGAAATTAAAAAACGGGTCCACCTTAGTGATGGCGGCTTGTTCTTCCTCTTGAAGATCTTATGGAGTGCTTGAGCTCCTCAATGTCTCTTCTTTGCCTTTGTTGCTTCTCTCTCATGGTTCTTTGATCTTCTCTAATTTCATGGAGGAGGATGGAATGCTCTTGGTGCTCCACCCTTAGTTGTCCCATGTTGGAACTTAATTCTCATAGGGAGGTGTTGATTTGCTCCCAATAGTTTTGTGGAGGAAGATGCATCCTTGGGGCATCTCAGGGATTTCATGATGAGGAATTTCCTCATGTTTTTGATGAGGTTCTCTTGTTTTCTCCATCCTTTTCTTAGTGATGGGTTTGTCCTCATCAATGAGAATGTCTCCCTCTATGTCAATTCTGACTGAATTGCAGAGGTGACAAATGAGGTAAGGGAAGGCTAACCTTGCTACAGTAGAGGACTTGTCCGCCACCTTGTAGAGTTCTTGGGATATAACCTCATGAACTTCTACTTCCTCTCTAATCATGATGCTATGAATCATGATAGCCCGGTCTATAGTAACTTCAGACCGGTTGCTAGTAGGAATGATTGAGCATTGGATGAACTCCAACCATCCCCTAGCCACGGGCTTGAGGTCATGCCTTCTTAGTTGAACCGGCTTCCCTCCTGAATCTCTCTTCTATTGAGCGCCCTCTTCACATATGTCCAGGAGGACTTGGTCCAACCTTTGATCAAAGTTGACCCTTCTAGTGTAGGGGTGTGCATCTCCTTGCATCATAGGCAAGTTGAATGCCAACCTTACATTTTCCGGACTAAAGTCTAAGTATTTCCCTCGGACCATTGTAAGCCAATTCTTGGGGTCCGGGTTCACACTTTGATCATGGTTCTTGGTGATCCATGCATTGGCATAGAACTCTTGAACCATTAAGATTCCGACTTGTTGAATAGGGTTGGTGAGAACTTCCCAACCTCTTCTTCGGATCTCATGTCAGATCTCCGGATATTCGCCCTTTTTGAGCTTAAAAAGGACCTCGGGGATCACCTTCTTCTTGGCCACAACTTCATAGAAGTGGTCTTGATACACCCTTGAGAGGAATCTCTCCATCTCCCATGACTCGGAGGTAGAAGCTTTTGCCTTCCCTTTCCTCTTTCTAGAGGTTTCTCCGGCCTTTGGTGCCGTAAATGGTTATGAAAAAACAAAAAGCTTTAGCTTTTACCACACCAAACGTAGAAGGTTGCTCGTCCTCGAGCAAAAGAAGAAAGAAGAGAGTAGAAGAAGAAGAAATAGAGGAGATGGAGTGGGCTTTGTGTTTCGGCCAAAGGGGAGAAGTGGTGTTTAGGTTGTGTGAAAATGAAGGAGTGAAGATGGGTTTATATAGGAGTGAGAGGGGTGTGTATGGTTTGGCCATAGAGGGTGGGTTTGGGAGGGAAAGTGGTTTGAATTTGAATGGTGAAGTAGGTGGGGTTTTATGAAGGATGGATGTGAGTGGTGAAGAGAATGGTGGGATTTGATAGGTGAGGGGTTTTTGGGGAAGAGGTATTGAGGTGATTGGTGAATGGGTGAAGGAGAGAGAGAGAGGTGGGGTAGGTGGGGATCCTGTGGGGTCCACAGATCCTGAGGTGTCAAGGATATCTCATCCCTGCACCAAGTGGCGTGCAAAATGCCCCTTGCTACCAATCCTGGCATTAAACGCCAGGCTGCTACCCATTTCTGGCGTTTAACGCCAGCTTCTTGCCCATTCCTGGCGTTAAACGCCAATCTGGTGCCCTTTTCTGGCGTTAAACGCCAGTCTGGTGCCCTTTTCTGGCGTTAAACGCCCAGAATGGTGCCAGACTGGGCGTTTAACGCCCATTCTGCTACCTTTACTGGCGTTTAAACGCCAGTGACTATCTCCTCCAGGGTGTTCTATTTTTCATTCTGTTTTTCACTTTGTTTTTGCTTTTTCAATTATTTTTGTGACTTCACATGATCATCAACCTACAGAAAATATAAAATAGAAATTTAACATAGATATGTAAAAATTGGGTTGCCTCCCAACAAGCGCTTCTTTAATGTCAATAGCTTGACAGTGGCTCTCATGGAGCCTCACAGATGTTCAGAGCAATGTTGGAACCTCCCAACACCAAACTTAGAGTTTGAATGTGGGGGTTCAACACCAAACTTAAAGTTTGGTTGTGGCCTCCCAACACCAAACTTAGAGTTTGACTGTGGGGGCTTTGTTTGACTCTGTATTGAGAGAAGCTCTTCATGCTTCCTCTCCATGGTGACAGAGAGATATCCTTGAGCTTTAAACACAAGGGAGTCTCCATTCACTTGAATGATCAATTCTCCTCTATCAACATCAATCACAGCTTTTGCTGTGGCTAGGAAGGGCCTGCCAAGGATGATGGATTCATCCATACACTTTCCAGTCTCTAGGACTATGAAATCAGCAGGGATGTAATGGTCTTCAACCTTCACCAACACATCCTCTACAAGTCCATAAGCCTGTTTCTTTGAATTGTCTGCCATCTCTAGTGAGATTCTTGCAGCTTGTACCTCAATGATCCCTAGCTTCTACATTACAGAGAGAGGCATAAGGTTTATGCTTGACCCTAGGTCACACAGAGCCTTCTCAAAGGTCATGGTGCCTATGGTACAAGGAATTGAGAACTTTCCAGGGTCCTGTCTCTTTTGAGGTAATCTCTGCCTAGTCAAGTCATCCAGTTCTTTGATGAGCAATGGAGGTTCATCCTCCCAAGTCTCATTACCAAACAACTTGGCATTTAGCTTCATGATTGCTCCAAGGTACTTAGCAACTTGCTCTTCAGTGATATCTACATCTTCTTCAGAGGAAGAATATTCATCAGAGCTCATGAATGGCAAAAGTAAATTTAATGGAATCTCTATGGTCTCAGTCTGAGCCTCAGATTCCCATGGTTCCTCATTAGGGAACTCCATGGAGGTCAGTGGACGTCCATTGAGGTCTTCCTCAATGGAGATCACTGCCTCTTCCTCCTCTCCATGTTCGGCCATGTGAGATGTGGTTATTGCCTTGCACTCTCTTTTTGGATTCTCTTCTGTATTGCTAGGGAGAGTGCTAGGAGGGAGTTCAGTAATTTTCTTACTCAGCTGACCCAATTGTGCCTCCAAATTTCTAATGGAGGAACTTGTTTCAGTCATGAAACTTTGAGTGGTTTTGATTAGATCAGAGACAATGGTTGTTAAGTCAGAGGGGCTCTGCTTAGAATTCTCTGTCTGTTGCTGAGAAGATGATGGAAAAGGCTTGCCATTGCTAAACCTGTTTCTTCCACCATTATTGTTGTTGAAACCTTGTTGAGGTCTCTGTTGATCCTTTCATGAGAGATTTGGATGATTTCTCCATGAAGGATTATAGTTGTTTCCATAGGGTTCTCCCATGTAATTCAGCTCTTCCATTGCTGGGTTCTCAGGATCATAAACTTCTTCTTTAGAGGAAGCTTCCTTAGTACTGCCTGTTGCTACTTGCATTCCAGATAGACTCTGAGAAATCATATTGACTTGCTGAGTCAATATTTTATTCTGAGCCAATATGGCATTCAGAGTATCAATCTCAAGAACTTCCTTCTTTTGAGTTGTTCCATTATTCACAGGATTCCTTTCAGAGGTGTACATGAATTGGTTATTTGCAACCATTTCAATGAGTTCTTGAGCTTCTGCAGGCGTCTTTTTCAGATGAAGAGATCCTCCAGCAGAGCTATCTAATGACATCTTGGATAGTTCAGACAGACCATCATAGAAGATTCCTATGATGCTCCATTCTGAAAGCATGTCAGAAGGGCACCTTCTGATCAATTGCTTGTATCTCTCCCAAGCTTCATAGAGGGATTCACTTTCCTTCTGTCTGAAGGTTTGGACTTCCACTCTAAGCTTGCTATATTTTTGAGGTGGAAAGAACTTTGCCAAGAAGGCATTAACTAGCTTTTCCCAAGAGTTCAGGCTTTCTTTAGGTTGTGAATCCAACCATGTTCTAGCTCTGTCTCTTACAGTAAAAGGAAAGAGCATAAGTCTGTAGACTTCAGGGTCAACCCCATTGGTCTTGACAGTGTCACAAATTTGCAAGAATTCAGCTAAGAACTGATGAGGATCTTCCAATGGAAGTCCATAAAACTTGCAATTCTGTTGCATTAGAGAAACTAATTGAGGCTTAAGCTCAAAGTTGTTTGCTCCAATGGCAGGGATTGAGATGCTTCTCCTATAGAAATCAGGAGTAGGTGCAGTAAAGTCACCAAGCACCTTCCTTGTATTGTTGGCATTGTTGTTGTTTTCGGCTGCCATGGTTTCTTCTTCTTTGAAGAGTTCTGTTAGGCCCTCTAAAGAGAATTGTTCTTTAACTTCTCTTAGCTTTCTCTTCAAGGTCCTTTCAGGTTCAGGATCAACTTGAACAAGTATGCCTTTATCTTTGTCCCTGCTCATATGAAAGAGAAGAGAACAAGAAAGTAGGAAATCATCTATGTCATAGTATAGAGATTCCTTGAGGTGTCAGAGGAAAAGAAGAATAGAAGGAGGAGGTAGAGAGAGGAGAATTCGATCTTATCAAGAGGGATAGGGTTCGAATTGTACCTTGAGGAGGAGTGTTAGTCCCTTAAATAGAAGGATGTGAGAAGAGGGGAAGAATTTTTGAAAATTAAAGTAAAAGATTTTGAAATAATTAAAAAAAAATTTGAAAATTTGATTGATGATTTTCGAAAATTAAGATTGGGAAAGAAATTAAGTGATTTTTGAAAAAGATTTTGAAATTAGAAATCAAAAAGATATGATTGAAAATTAATTTTGAAAAAGGGTGTGAGTGAAAAGATATGATTGAGAAGATATGAAAATCAAATTAAAAAGAGAAAGTTTTGAAACTAAAGTTGATTACTTGACTAACAAGAAATTAGAAGATATGATTCTAAAATTTAAAATTTGATCCTTTCTTAATAGGCAAGTAACAACTTCAAAATTTTTGAAGTAAATCTTGAATTGAAGCAAGGATTTTTGAAAATAGTAAAAATAAATATAAAATGGAAAGAAATTGATTTTGAAAGAGATATGATTGAAAAGATATGATTTGAAAAAGATTTTATTTTGAAAAATTATGAAAACATGAAAAAAAATGTGAATTAAAAACAAAATCTTCCCTCTAGTGTCATCCTGGCGTTAAACGCCCAGAATGGTGCCCATTCTGGCGTTTAACGCCCAAAACTCTACCTTTTTGGGCGTTAAACGCCCAGCCAGGTGCCCTGGCTGGCGTTTAAACGCCAGTTTTCCTTCTTCACTGGGCGTTTTGAACGCCCAGCTTTTTCTGTTTGATTCCTCTGCTGAATGTTCTGAATCTTAAATTTTCTGTATTATTGACTTGAAAAGACACAATTTTGAAAATTTTTTTGAATTTTTAATGATGAGAAATAATAAAAATGCAACTAAGATCAAATAAACAATGCATGCAAGACACCAAACTGAAGAATTTTCATATGAGAGACACTAACAAATTGAGAATTCATATGAGAAACAACAAAACACAAAAAACAAGAGAATTTGAAGATCAAAGCAATGAAATCATCAAGAACAACTTGAAGATCAATGAAGAACAATATGTATAAATTTTTGAAAATTAGAAGGATAAAGACATGCAATTGACACCAAACTTAAAATTAGACAATAGACTCAAACAAGAAACATAAAATATTTTTGGTTTTATGATTTTAAAATTTTTTTGTGTTTTTTTTTTCGAAAATTATATAGAAAAGAAAATAAAGAGAATCAAAACTTTTAATAAGAATTCCAGGAATCATGCAATTTTAGTCTAAAGCTTCAGTCTAAAAAGATTAGACATGTTTGGCCAAGCTTCAGCAGGACATTACATTCAATAGCTAAATTGATGAGAATCAATCAGCTTTTGTGATGATAAGAACATCACCTTGAAACTCTAGAATTCATTCTTAAAAATTCTGAAAAGTACCTAATCTAAGCAACAAGATGAACCGTCAGTTGTCCAAACTCGAACAATCCCCGGCAATGGCACCAAAAACTTGGTGCACGAAATTGTGATCATCAACAATGGCGCCAAAGACTTGGAGCTCTCAAACGTGAATCACACTTTATCACAACTCCGCACAACTAACCAGCAAGTGCACTGGGTCGTCCAAGTAATAAACCTTACGCGAGTAAGGGTCGATCCCACAGAGATTGTTGGCTTGAAGCAAGCTATGGTCATCTTGTAAATCTCAGTCAGGCGGATTCAAATGGTTATGGAGAATTGATAATTAAAAGATAAATAAAATATATAATAAAGATAGAGATACTTATGTAATTCATTGGTGAGAATTTCAGATAAGCGTATGAAGATGCTTTGTTCCTCCTGAACCTCTGCTTTCCCATTGCCTTTTTCTAATCATTCATACTCCCTTCCATGGCAAGCTTTATGTTGGGCATCACCATTGTCAATGGCTACTTCCCATCCTCTCAGTGAAAATGTTCCAAATGCGCTGTCACTGCACGACTAATCATCTATCGGTTCTCGATCATGTTGGAATAGGATTCATTGATCCTTTTGCGTCTGTCACACGCCCAACAATCACGAGTTTGAAGCTCGTCACAGTCATCCCTTCCCAGATCCTACTCAGAATACCACAGACAAGGTTTAGACTTTCCGGATCTCAAGAATGACCGCCAATAATTCTAGCTTATACCACGAAGGTTCCAATCTTGGATTAGAAACCCAAGAGATACTCATTCAAGCCATTGCTAGTAGAACAGAGGTGGTTGTCAGGCACATGTTCATAGGTGAGAATGATGATGAGTGTCACGGATCATCACATTCATCAAGTTGAAGAACGAATGGATATCTTAGAGAAGAAGTAGGCGTGAATTGAATAGAAAAATAGTAGTACTTTGCATTAATTCATGAAGAACAGCAGAGCTCCACACCTTAATCTATGGTGTGTAGAAACTCCAGCGTTGAAAATACATAAGAACAAAAGGATCTAGGCATGGCCGTGAGGCCAGCCCCCAAACGTGAAAAGGTCTATCCAAGTATATCAAGTGTGTAAAAGTATCGAAAAATACAATAGCAAAAGATCCTATTTATAGAAAACTAGTAGCGTAGGGTTTATAAAAATAAGTAATTAATACAGAAATATTCTTCCGAGCCCACTTGGTGTGTGCTTGGGCTGAGCATTGAAGCTTCCATGTGTAGAGACTTTTCTTGGAGTTAAACGCCAGCTTTTGTGCCAGTTTGGGCGTTTAACTCCAGCTTTTGTGCCAGTTCTGGCGTTTTGACGCCAGAATTCTTAAGCTCACTTGGAACGCCTGTTTGGGCCATCAAATCTTGGGCAAAGTATGAACTATTATACATTGCTGGAAAGCCCAGGATGTCTACTTTCCAACGCACTTGAGAGCGCCAATTGGGTATCTGTAGCTCCAGAAAATCCACTTTGAGTGCAGGGAGGTCAGAATCCAACAGCATCTGTAGTGCTTTTTCAGCCTCTGAATCAGATTTTTGCTCAGGTCCCTTAATTTCAGCCAGAAAATACTTGAAACCACAAAAAAGCATACAAACTCATAGTGAAGTCCAGAAATGTGATTTTTATTTAAAAACTAATAAAAATATAATAAAAAGTAACTAAAATATACTAAAAACATACTAAAAACAATGCCAAAATGCGTATAAATTATCTGCTCATCAGTACGCTCTTGGAATCTGCAATGCACTCTCTAGCTGTGGTTCAATGCTATCCGGGTCAGGACTCATACGGAACCCATATAGAACAAGGATGATTGTCACAGTTCATTCTCAATTCATGAGATGAAGATCAAAAATTGATGCGAGAGAAATTTTCGGTATAGAATTTTACCAATAAATTCCATCGTGAGTATAGTCTAAACCAACAAGCTATAATGCATCAAATTTAGAAAATGTGTCACCGCAATTCAAAATCAATAACCGGGAGTAGAATCCCGGGTCGTTCTCCCTAGGAGTTGCCCTAAGATGCACATCATTAGTTAAGAGTTCTCGTGGTAGTTTGAAGTTGAATACAAGAAAAGTAAATGAGCATGAATTAAAATAATGAGCAATTAACAATTGGACTAAGTAAACCAAGAGATTAAACTAACAAAAGTGAATGATAATCAATCAATATAAAATCCTTGGCTAGGGGTGAGAATTGGAATTCCTATCCTCATTGCCTCCATCAACTGTGACATTAATTGGCTCTTGCTCCACTTAGTTAACCTCTAACTATGAAGGAAAGTCAAGTGGAGTTAATCAATTTGAGTCCACAAGTCCTAGTCAAATCCTAAGGAAAGACTAGCTTTAGTGGCATTCAAATCAACTAGCAATTTCCAATTGTCAATCAACAAAAGACCTTGACAATTCAAGTGTCTCCAATTACCCAACCCCCAAGCCAAGAGTGAAGATCTACTCCATAACTATGGCTGACATTTTCTCAAGCACTTGGTGAGCAATAATGAAAGACATTATGAAATTGAAAAGAGAATTTGAATTAAAGCTATCTACTACAATCAATTAACAACAATAAACCAATTAACAACAATAAACCAATTAACAACAATGAACATGAGATTCTTCAATGCATTAATAGAAATCACAGTAAACAAGATCCAAATCCAAGATCTAAATAACTAGAGTAACAAAAACACTAAAATGAGAGTAGAAGAATGAGATCTACAAATTAGAACAATATAAAATTGAATTAAATTCAGATCTAACCAAAGGATCCAAGTGAAATTGAAATTGAGAAAACTAGAACCTAGAGAGAAGTGAGAGTTTCTCTCTCTAGAAACATAAACTCAAAAAGTAGCTAAAAAATTGTCTAATGTGTGAATTCCCCTCAATCCTTGGTCCCTTGGGTCTTTTCCCTCCAGAATTCAGCTCAAATTAGGCCTGGGGCTCTTCAGAAATTGCCAGCCATAATTTCACTAATGAAGTCACGTGCCGAGCGTCACGCGTACGCGTCGTCTGGGTTTTTGCGAGCTACGCGTACACATCAAGCACGCGTACTCGTCGATGAAATTTTTGCCCAGCCATGCGGATGCGTCACTTTTTGCACGCCAACCCCAGAACCAAGCGCCCACGCGTGTGTGTCGATGCCAATGCTCCAAAGCTCCATTTTTCACGCTCCTTCCACTTGTGCGTGCTTTCTTTTTCTTTTCTAGACCATTCTTGCCCCTATAAACTCTGAAATCACTTAACAAATAGATCACGGTATCGAATGGTAATAGAGGGAGATTAAAATATAGCATATTTAGGGCCTAAAAAGCATGTTTTCAACCATTAAGCGAAATTAGGAAGGAATCACAAAACTATGCTATTTTATTGAATAAATGTGAGAAAATTTAATAAAATCCCCTATAATCAAGACAAGATAAACCACAAAATTAGGATTTATCAAAAATTCACAAGAGAATGGAATCAAACGTGTATTGAAATCGAAATAGTAATATTATTAATCACATGAGAATCAGCAGAGCTTCTAACCCTAACTTAGGAGGTTTAGTAGCTCATAGTTTAAAGAAAGTAAAATGAATTTGAAAGTAGTGAAAGAAGATAAGGCTGAAGATCCTAAACAAGGGTGATCTTCTCCTTTAAATACTAATCTAATAACTAGAGATTACAAAAATTATGATAGACTCGACTAGAGGTGCAAAAATCCATTCTTGGGCCCACTTTGGTTGAGTACTTGGGCTGAGCTTGGAATCCAACTTGAGGAATGGGTGTTGAACGTCCATTGAGGGGTGATTGGCACTGTTTTGTGCCTTTTGGTGGCATTGAACACCAGGAATGGGGTGGAATGTGGCGTTCAACGTTGGCTTAGGTTCCTTTGGGGTGTTGAACGCCAGAAAGAGGGTAGCTCCTTGGCGTTCAACGCCCAATATGGGCAGGCTCCTTCGAAGAAAAGTATAGACTATTATATATTTTTGGAAAGCTTTGAAAGTTATCATTCCAGTGCGGTTAAGAGAGTGATATTTGGATCTCTGTAGCTCCAGAAATGCTCGTTCGAGTGCATGGAGGTCAGAATCTAACAGCATTTGCTACGCTTTCCTTGCCTTTGAATCAGACTTTGCCAAAACTCCTCAGTTTCATCCAGAATTTACCTGAAATTATCAGAAAACACAACAACTCAAAGTAGAATAAAAAATGTGAATTTAGCACTAAAACCTATGAAAATATAGTAAAACTTAAACAAAACATACCTAAAACAATATGAAAATGATGCCAAAAAGCGTATAAAATATCCGCTCATCAGCGTATGCATGCATTATGTATGCGTACACATACATAAAAAAAATTTGGCCCATTTCGTGTATGCATACACATAGGTTCCAAATAAAATGGCACTCTTGCGTATGGGGTGTTCGCGTACGCATGCATTCCTAGGCTTGGAAAATTTTGCAGAAATCAGTTTTAAATACCAAACTTTAAACATTCATAACTTCCACTACAAAAATTCATTTTCATCAAACTTTATGTCATTTTAAAGCCCTTGAAATCATCTTTATTTTCAAACAAATTCCAATGAATTTCAAAAACCGAGGCTTAAGTTATGATCCACCAAACTTCACCAAAAATCAAGTTTTACACAAAAACATCAAAGCTCTCTAATTTCCAAATTCCATAACCAAAATAAACCAAAACATACCCAAATATCATAAAATACTACTACACACTACACCTTAACATTCCATTGTAATTCCATTACTTCCACAATTAATTCACTCAACCTTTCCACCATAAATTAACACAAATCCATAATTCCCAACTTAAGATCTCAATCATCAACAATTTGCACAATTCCTACATCAAGAACCCAACATAATCAACTTTAACATAATCTCACCACTCATAAACATCATCTACCATACCTCATCATAATTTCACATAATCACAATAATCCAATCTCAATATCAATAACATCATAGTTATTATCCTTCCACACAACCATCATTATTCAACATCATCATTTACTAACATCATCATAATCATCAAAATCATTATACATCACAATTATCAATAATCAATTTGAAACCTATCCTATGGTCCACTAGCCTAAGTATCCAGAAACATTATATATTACATAAAGAAAACCAAAACCATACGTTGGCCGATTCCCAAAATGCACCAAACACCAAAACGAAGTCACCAAGCTCGATCCAAAGCATCTAACCAACTCCAACAAACACCAAAACTCAATCTAACATCATACAACATACCAACATCAAACCTAGGGTTCACAAAAATAACTAAACACAAGGGTTTAGTGAAACTTTACCTTATTCAACGAGATTATAGGTAAAACTCAACAATTACCCCCTACTAAAGATCACCTAAATAAACAAAATCACAAAGTTTACTCAAAAACCAAACCCAAAAATGCAGAATTATTAGGGATGAAAACTAGAGCTTGAGTTTCGATTTCGTACCAATAATGCCTAGCCAAAAACAAAGAGCTTGATGAGATCTTCATTTGGCCACAAACGGCTCGTCAATCGAAACTCTGGAGCTCAAGTTATGGTCACCGGAAGTGGAGGATGAATAGTGACCAAACCCTTTGCTCTCCTCTCTTTCAAAGCTGCACCCCCTTTCTTGTTTCTTGGTGCAAATGAGCTGAATGCTCATTAGTTAGGGTATTTATATGTTGGACTTGGACCCAGTCCAACCCACTAAGTATTTTTTGTCCGTTTGGCCCGCTTTGGGCCAAACCCTTTAGAATTAGTGCCCGATTTTCAATTCTAAATTATTTTTCATTCAAAAAAATAAATTCAATTTTCAAAATCTTATTTTTCTCAAAACACGGTACTGGACAAACTAGAGCCGGTAATGTCGGCTTAAGCACCGGTACACATTTTTTACAAAAATCTTTCGCAAAAGATACGTTTCCCCACTCAAAAAAATTCATTGAATTCAAATTTCACCTTTATATTTTTAAATTAAAACTTCTAGATTTTGAATATACTCTAGGCACTTAAAAAATTATTATTTTATTAAAGCATTTATTCCGGTTCTTATAACAAGACCCTGTGACGCGAGGAAGGGGGAAGAGTTGTTGTCATCGTCATGCCTTGCTACTTCCAGCTCCGTTGTGTCTATCGCCACCATTGGTTGAGTCTGTTGTTGTCATTATCGTTGGTCTTGAAGGAAGAGAGTGCAAGAGAGATTAGAGTAGGAGGAGAGGGCGACGACACCGGTGGGTGTCACTACCACCGTCGTCGTTGATGATGTTCAATAAGTGAGGAAGACCCCCGGTGAGAAAGTGCAACAGGAGTTCATCGCCGTCTCTGCCGAGCTACCGTCGACGTTCTGCGCCGCCATTGAAGTCAACCTCGTCACCATTAAACCATCAAAAGCTACCGCATTTGTTGTTTGGGTCTGATCGGAGGAAAGGAGGTGGCGGTGGTGGATGTTGGTGCTGCTACATCCGAGAAAGAGAGGCTGGTACGCTGTCACCATGTTGTTGCGTCATCATCGAAGCTCTCTGCCGCTGCTTTAGTCACCGAAGTCAACCATTGGAATTGTGGCTACTTGATACTCGGTTCTTTCTTCGTACTTGTTGTTTGGGTCTGATTGGAGGAAAGGAGGTGGCGGTGGTGGATGTTGGTGCTGCTACATCCGAGAAAGAGAGGCTGTTACGCTGTCACCATGTTGTTGCGTCATCATCGAAGCTCTCTGCCGCTGCTTTAGTCACCGAAGTCAACCATTGGAATTGTGGCTACTTGATACTCGGTTCCTTCTTCGTACAGTAAGTTATTTTACTCTGAAAAGTTGTTTAGTTGATATTCTATTATGTTACTGAGGAATTTGCAGCATTATTGCTATAAGGTTGAGTTTCAGTTCTTGCGTGGTGTGTTTGATGACTGTTGTTGCTGCATCGATGGTCAAATTTGACGCTACTATTGTGAAATTAGAGTTTTAATGGTCGAATTTGATTTTGGAAGTGGTTTAATTTTGAATTGGTTTGATTTTACAAGTAATTTACTATTGGAGTTGGTTTGTTTTTGGGAAAAAAATTAATATTAGAATTGATTTGATTTTGAAATGATTTAATACTGGAAATTATTGAGAAGATTTTGATAAATCGTTTGCTGAGACCCGAGAAGGGTAGCAAAGTCCAAGTTTTAGGGGAAATGCTGCCAAAATTTTTATAAAACTTTGAGGTTTTGTTTTAAGCGTTATTTAAAAGAAAATTTGGTTTAAGAATCGTATCATTTAATTTCGATTTAGTATAGAAAGATGATTTTGGGTCTTTGGAAAATTATTAACTTGAAAATGAAGTTGATTAATGACTTTAGTTTTGGTAAAAAAGAGTTTTATGAAAGTGAAATGGGTTTGAAATGTTTTTCAAGAGAGATTTTAATATTTGAAATACCTAGGCAGTACACAAGGGTTGTGGCAAAGTCCCACTTGCACCGGGTCAAGATTTTAAAAGATTGTGGTTTTGAATGTGAGCTTTGACCTGGTAAGGATCGTGTTGTGAACCGCTTGTCCAGTGTCACGATGACGTGGGGATCGTAGTTGTTTACCACGCACGGGTTGTGAAAATGTTTGTAGGGATCGTGTTCATTTACCGCCCACGGGTGTCTGTTTTCCAATTGAAAGTCTTGCGAGGATCGTGGTGGTGTACCGCTCGCAATAGTAGGGATTGTGGTGGTGTACCGCTCGCAATGATGGGGATCAAAGTGGTGTACCGTCCACTGATTTTAAAAGGGCGATATCCGGGTTAGCTACTGGATGTGTCGAGTTTTGGCAAAGTAATAGATACATGACTCATGGCCAGTAGGACAGGCATACATCATGTTGCATTTGTTTGCTTTGTTTGAGTGTGCTTAAGTGTTTTGGTTTTGCCTAGCTGACGAATATGTTTAACCAGTAACTGGATACTTGCTGTAACTGTTCTTTAAATATGTTTGCCTTGTATTTGTTTGTGCTTGTGATTGGTTTCTGTTTTGAGTATTTGATGGTGGATTGATGATAGCGGTGATTTGTTTTGAATTGGGCTGGAGGCCAAGTTGAGTTGATTTGGGCCAGAGGCCGTGATTGGTTGGATCAGTGGTAAGTTTTGGTTAAAAAGGTTTCTTAGTAAGTGGTTGGTCCAAGTAATACCTCAGGTGAGTGAGGGTCGATCCCACGAGGATTGTTGGTTTGAGCAAGCAATAGTTATCTTGCTGGACTTAGTCAGGCGAAAAGTAAAGAGAGTTGTTGTTGTTGAATTCGCATGAAACAAGAAAGTAAAGAAATGTAATTAAAGATTGGTAAAGAGATAATATACGAAAATAGTTAAGGCCTCGGAGATGGTTATCTTTCTGGATCAATACTTCTTACTGGTTATTTTAACAATGAATCATTCGTTTTTTGGCAAACTGTAAGTAATTAAACTCTAATTCCGTGGTAATTTAATCTTCTCAGATTCTCATCAAAAGCCAGTGTCAGTAATCATGCAATTCGAACAAGGGTGAAGCTTAGCATTCTAATTTAACGCCACAAAAAACTCAATTACCCAAAGCTAACCGGATTTTATATCACATATCCAAATTAGTCCAGGTAATTCGCAATTTAGGAGAAGTGTTTTCAAGCTGTAGCTCATGTGACCTTGGTCAGAGTATCACAAGAACTCATGTAGAAAAAGGGATCATACTTCTATTCCACCCTAGATTCATTTGGATAAAGAACGAAAACAAATATTAGAATGGAATCAAACATATATTGAAATAGAAAAGTAATAATATGAATCCATAAGAATAATCAGAGCTCCTAACATTAACCAGGAGGTTTAGTTACTCATACTATAGAGAGGAAACAAAAATAATACTAAGAGGATCTATCTGGATCTGTCTGTCTCCCTTCCCGGGAGGCGTGTTCCTCAGGAGGAAGGAAGTCCCTTATTTACAGTAAAAACCTCTAAGACTAAACCTAAAAAAGATGTTAATTTAAATTTAAAAGTTACAAGGATAAGATAAGATAAGCTAAGAGTGCTAAAATCTACTTTGGGGCCCACTTGGTGAGTGTTTGGCTGATGCCTGGCATTCAACTTGGATTCTGGGCGTTGAAAGCTGGCCCCTGCTCCCTGGCTGGCATTGAACGTCAGTTTTAGGCGTTCAACTTAGGGCATTTAACGCCAGGTTTGGAAGTGATTTTGGAAGAGAAGTATGGACAATCATATGTTGTTCGAAAGCTCCAGAAGTTAGCTTTCTAACGCCGTTGAGATCGCATCAATTGAACCTCTATAGCTCAATTTTTCGTCTCTGAACAAGATTCTTCCAAATTCGCCCAAAATTCACCTAAAATCATAAAAATAACACAAAAACTCAAAGTAGCATCCACAGATGAAGTTTTTGTACTAAAACATAGTAAAACTTAATAAAATCTAACTAAAAACACTACAAAAATAGATAGAAAAAGAGTATAAGATGCTCACGCATCACAACACAAAACTTAAACCGTTGCTTGTCCTCAAGCAACCAAAATAAGATAGGACCAAATGGAAGAGAAAAATACATAAGGTTTTAGAGTTGTCATTCAAGCACAGTTCTAATTACCGAATGTAGCTATTAACACTTTATTTCTAAATAGCTTTGGCATCTCGCCTTCCTTTGAAGCTCAAAAATGTTGGCATCCTTTGGAACTAGAATTCGGATGATATTATGGATTCTCTTCTTTAAGTTTTTCTTGATTCTTGAACACAGCTTTTTCTTTTGGTGCTTTACACCTTTGAACCTAGTCGTGACTCTAAGCGTTTTGTTTTCAAGTATTACCACCTGATACATAATGCCACAAGCACTTAACTAGGAGAATGCTTTGGATTCGAATTTAGCTTTGCTTAAATTCCCAGACAGTGGTGCTCAGAGCCTTAAGCGTACTCTTTATTAGCTTTGGATCACGACTTTAAATGTTCAGTCTCAAGATTTTCTTGACACCTTCACACCACAAGCATATAGTTAGGGATAGCAACTCTTTTGAGCTTTTTAGGCCAATTTTGACCCTCCTAAATATTGATGCTCAAAGCCTTGAACCTTTTTCTTTTTTATTTTTTTATTTTTTTATTTTTATTTTTTGATGAACCCATATTTGATGATAAATTTTGGTTTGATTTGAGTGGATTCCATCATATAAACCCACATTTATTCACCAAAATAGCATGCTTTTGTGTTTTTTCTCTAAATTATGCCTTATTGTGAAAACATGCTATTTGTGCTTAATTTAGTCAATTTTATTCCACTTTCATTCCATTCGATGCCTTGATGGTTTTGATGAGTGATTTCAGGTGTAATAGGTGGAAATGGCTTGATAAGAGTGGAAGAGAAGCATGCAATTGGGAGAAAACATGAGAAAAACAAAGGAGATGCACACAGTCATGTGTGCGTATGCACAACTCTTTGTGTGTACGCACAAGTTGGAGATCAGCAAGTGTGAGTACGCACGACATCCTGTGCATACGCACAAGTCCCTGCGTGTGACTTCATTAAAAAGTCACGTGGCTCGCAATTTAGGAGGTTTTTTGGCCCATTTCTGATGGCTTCGGAGTATGTAAGGAGGCTAGCAACACACTATACAATGGCATACATTCATACATTACACTTAGATAGTTTTTAGGGTAGTTTTAGGTAGTTTTAGTTTAGGTTTTCTCTCAATTTCTTAGGATGTAATTAGGGTTTATATTCCAATTTTGATCTTGGATTCTAGCTATTTTCATTGTAATTATTTCCTTAATTTTCTCTTTTATTACACTACTTGTTCTACACTTTCTTATATTTTAATTTCCTTTATCAATATATATATGGTTTTGCAATTTTAGATTTCTAGTTGATGAATTTGATGATTGTTGGTTATTTTATGTTTGTTTGAGTATTATTGTTGACTTTGATCATTTGTGGTTCATAGTTTTCATCATTTTCCTTATTTTGCCTTGTTTTATGAATATGTCTACCATGTGTTTGACGAAATGCCAATTTTGATTATGAGGTAGATTTCTACCCCTTGGCTTGGGGAAATAAGTGTATGGATTGTTAGAGTCATAATTTCCGACATTTAGTGATAATTCTTGGGTTGTTAGTTGTTATTGTTTCCACTAACGCAAGCTTTTTACTAAGATAATTAGTAAGTTAGCTAGGATTTGTGGATTAATAACAATTATGCTCGCTTGACTTACTCTTCGATGTTAAGGGTTGTCTTGGTGAGATTAATCCATCATAATTATCATAGTTATGGTTATGGCAAGGAAGGGATTCCATAACTCATCCCAAGTCAAGGTTCCATTTATGTTTTGAACCACTTTTCTCTCAATTTAAAGCATTACTTGTTCATATTACATAGATAGTTCTTTTATTACTTTATTAGTTTATTAATTATAATTTTGGATCGTTCTTTTATTCCTTTAGTTGTTTGCCTCATTATTGAAAATCCCTTGATCTTACAACCAATTTTATGCACTTGTTGTCACTAGTTCCTAGGAAAGACGACCCGAGGTTTAATTAGTCTCAGTTATTTTAATTTGAATTTAAACTTTGATTGGTGGGATTTAATTGCCGGTTTGGACTATGCTACCGACAAAGAGATTCTTGTTTTTGAGAAATTCTAAACCGACACAAATCTCATCTATCATTTTTCTTATTCTTTTTGCTGTTTCTTTTGCTTCAAGAATCAATCTTTTTATATTTCAGAGAATCAATAATACTTCTCCAAATTCACTGTTCTTCAAGAGCCAATATGCTCAACTTCAATTAGGGGTGTGCAAAAAACTGGTTTCACTGAACTGAATTGAAACTGAACTGAAACTGTTTTAAATAAACCAGTTTTTTTAAATAAAAAACTGAACTGAAACCATAGTTTTTATGA